>NC_140964.1:103405283-103505283 GCF_056783735.1 Eptatretus burgeri | reverse complement strand
CAGTTATATTGTCCAAAGGCTGTGTGTGATACCAAATATTAAGTCAAGAGTGTCAATAATTTTGTCAATGCCATTTCTTTTCATTTTCTGATTTAAAAGGATTGATTAAGTTCTGAATCAAAAAAACAAAGGTTCTGTAATATTAACACTGAAGTCAAGAATTCTGGAGACCAAATACTTTTGTCAATTTCAACTTATTTTTCAAGAAAATTTTGAGTTATTTGAAAAAAGCCCAAGGGTGCCAATATTTTTGGCCATGACAGTGTATACTTATGTACATGTATCTGTATATATATATATATATATATATACATATATATATATATATATATATATATATATATATATATATATTTACACACATACATATACATGTTTGTATGTCCAGGCTGGCAGGATAGTTTATAGGTATGTGCACTCGCCTCTGAGCTGTATAGCCAGGGATTAAACATCTGCTCAGTTATAAGCTGTCACCCTAGTGTTTCACAGGCAGAGCAGCACCTCAATGTGTGTGCTGCCCTTCAGTTGGACAATAAACTGGGTATCCGATCTGCAAGCGGTGGTGAATGGATTTTAAAGATCCCACAGCGTCTTTCACCAAAAGTAGGCAAATGATCGCCCACACTTTTGCTGAATTCTAAATTCCTGCCTGGATTGTGGGAAGCAAGTGTTCTGGTATTCTTGGGGATTTCCTGGCATCAGGTTACACTGCTTGATATCCGAGAGTGTGGTTGTTATCCGGGCAGTAGGTTTTGCCCAATGAACAAATCGATCAGGTTTTCATATGTTTCAGGTGAATGGCCTTCTTTGGAAATGAAAGGCATCGAATTCTAGATAATGTATGTTCTTTCACTGAGTTTATATATTCGTAAAATGAACCGGGGATTCTATCTTTTCGACAAATGGTGTATAATATATAATTTTCGACAAATGGTGTGATACAAGTTATTTTAAGTCACACATGTCCAGCATGTAAAGACTAATCACCTTGCCATTTAAAGTATTGTCAGTGTATTCTGACAATCGATGTCATTAAGGAGGCACAAGCGCTTGGCAGTCTTTGCAACTACTTTGCAACGAGCTGACCCACCTGACCTAATGAAGTGACAGCCTCTGGCTCGTGATTGAGTTGGTGATGTTTAACAATTTATCATGCCTGCCAGTTTTTGTGGAACAGAGAAGATCTAATTTGTTTTTTGAATCGATGTAGTGTATAATTTGGACTGTGTACAGTGGCGAAACAAAGCATAATGCTTACAACATTGACACTCTTTGACGTAAGAAAAACGCTCACCACCGCAACACTAGAACACCCCCTATTCCTGCCCCATTTCTCAAAGGAAAGGCATTTGAAGATCACAGCAATGATTATGATAAGAATTATATGATTTTTTTTGTAGAAATTAATTTTTTATCATTCGACTTATTTGAAGAAGTGAAAATTCCTGTTCAACAAAAAGATTTTGAAAATGTAAGAATATCTCAGTTTTAATTTCGCAAAGAATCATAGAACTACAGATATAATTTGATGGAAATTTTGAATAAAGGTAACATACATGAAGGAGCACGGTTGCCAGCCTGGAAGTGTAAACACTTGAGGCAGATGGAGACATCCCAGCGGGAAGCTGGTTAAGAAAGCAACAGGAAAGAGCAATTGAAGAGAGAGAGGGATAGAGAAGGCATGGCATGAAAGAGAGAGAGAGAGAGACACAGAGAGAGACACAGAGAGAGACACAGAGAGACACACAGACAGAGACACAGAGAGAGAGAGACAGAGAGACAGAATGGCTTTTGTAGAATATTCCATACAAAGAGATTTTCAATTCCTTGTTTCTGGTAACTGCATATTGTGGTTTCAATAAGTCAAATGGTTTGAATGATGATCCAGGGTACAATGGCAGCACATAAAAGCTGGTATTTGTACAACTTTGGCACTTTTCCAACTTCATGGCACCTGTTATGGAACACTTGTAATGTACTTTATGGCACCTGTCAGAGAACACATGTAGCTGATACATTTAGGGCAGACTGCAGACTGGTATATAGTGATTGCTCAGTTGGTGCAGGTTATGTGGAATGACATTTTTAGTGCTCCTGCATACTTTCTTCCACAACACTGTTTTATACACCAGTATTTCAACTTCATGGGTTGTAATTTGACCAACACTGTTATCAGCTTTATGGTTTGTCTGATAGCTCACCACAATGTAATGCTGCCAATCAGTACATCGGTCCAGAAACCCAGCTGAACCTAATGACCCTCCCCTCTCCTCGCCTTCTCCCCCCAACCCCGCCTCATACCTCTCAATACTTTTCATTCCCATAAAATGTATTTTTGAGACATAATAAAGAAGTCATAGAAAAAAAAAAATATTTATTTATATATATATATATATATATATATATATATATATATATATATATATATATATATATATATATACCGGGCGTAGTGGCGTGCGCCTGTGATCCGGCTACTCGGAGGCTTGGGTTGGAGGATCGCTTGAGGACGGGCGCTCTGCGCTGGGCCACGCTATGAGAGGGTGTAGGGCAGCCCGGAATCATGGCGAAACCCAATCCTTATCCTTGTGTCGTAAGAGGCGACCAGGGTTGCGTCAGGAAGGGCAACCGGCGTAAAACCTATGCCAAATCAGTATGCGGATCATAAAGGTTGATCTGCTGTGGCGACCCCTAATGGGAGCAGCCGAAAGATGAACAACAAAACATACATATATATATATATATATATATATATATATATATATATATATATATATATATATATATATATATATATATATATATACATACACACACACACACACACACACACACACACACACATATACACCGGTTGGCGGTGGATCATGATGGGCCGAGGGGTCATGTAGATGGCTTGATGGTTGTTAGATGTAAAGATTTAATAACCTAACTAAAAGAAGTCGCAACGCATGTTTTTGATTCTCCCTCGAGACAAGAGGAAAGGGATCTGTCTACACAGGTGCTTAACGGGATAACTGACTTTGGGACCTATATGTTGAATGCAAATTGTTTCCAGATCCGTAACTATATATATATATATATATATATATATATATATATATATATATATATATATATATATATATATTTATGTATGTATTTCTATATATATATATATATATATATATATATATATATATATATGTTATCAGCTATATATATATATATAGTCGCAGGTCTAGCCGGTTAGGTTAACCCCCCGACCCAAGTGTGGTGGATGGGCGGTTAACACCGACCAGCCCAGATCGCCGAGTGGTTTTCCTTAGGAGGCGGACACATGATCCTCAGATTTTAGCACGCACGGGAGGGGCAGGGCGGCACTTGTGGAGGGACGAAGGCACAGATGGATGCACAGGGGTTTATACTCGAACCCCACGACAAATACATGGACACAGCAACTTAAAATAAATTGGGATTCCATGAAAGTATAAATATTTACAAGGTATAAGTCAGAATGTAAAAATAAATGTGAAGTAATTAAAGTTTAAAGTCGAGGCGCCTTTACAAACTGTCTTTGATGCAGACAAGGGGAAAACGAAACAAAAGAAAATCCTCCCTTTAATCTGGCACTTCACTTAATCCAGAGATGGTCTCTATCAAACATTGGGATCAATGCACTTTGGCCTGCATGTGAAGACATGCCCAAAAATGGTGCCGAGCCGTTCTCTGGGCGGGAAAAATACGTGAGGTAATTTGTGAAGCGGTATTCAACCCCAGGGCTCACCAATCACCGTGCAGCTTACTCGTCGATCGCAGTTGCCGACGCTGTTCTCTGCACAATGGCACCGTTCCCTTCAGTGATATACACGAGGCTTAGAGGTTGATCGGTTTCCCTACTACCCAGATCATCAATGGGGTGCTTGCACGTGCGCGCGCGCGCGCGCACACACACACACACACACACACACACACACACACCCACACACACACACACACACACACACACACACACACACACACACACACACACACACACACACACACACACACACACATTTGGACAGAATAGGCATCGACAAAGAAGGCTCAATGGAATGGCTAATGGCAGGTCAACTGGGATGGAGAATGAATCATAATAAATACCCAAAAAACGAAGGACGCTATACAATGCCTTAAAGAAAATTGTGAGACTGAGTCAATCAGACAGGTGTAGATTTTGCAAGGAGGAAACAGAAGGTACGAGCCACCTCCTATCAGGATGTAAAAAACACTCATGTCAGAACAGCTGTACACATGATGACACAACAGCGATTGTAAAGTAATCTGCTGGCACATTTGCAAAAAACCTTGATATCATAGTTCCAGAAAACTTGAGGAGATAGAAAACAAAAGCAATCATTGAAAACAAGGAAGTGATGCTCATGTACGACCTGATGATCCTATCGAGCGTGAACATAGAAAACGAAGCATTGGGACCGGATATAGTACTTCGGTGTTAAAAAAAAAAAACGAGAAAAGACTGAAGTGCTAATTGATATGTCAGTACCCAGTGGTGTCAGCCTAAACAATGCTGAAATCAGGAAAATAACCTAATCCCAAGACCTCAAGAATGGACTGAAAATATCATGGAAGCTGAAGAACACCGAAATTGTACTAGTGACAGTTAGAGCTACAGGAATAATGAAGAACCTCAAAGAGATATTAAAAACCATCCCTGGGGATATCACTACAATCAAACTACAGTTGGAGGCTGTCTGGGGCTTGGGGACGATCCTAAAAAGAGCCCTTGTAACAAAACTGAGAACAAGAAAACTTCACTAATTGGTCCTTGAATGGCAATCGCTTACTTAAACAGAAAGCCTGGTGTTGGCTTATTGGTTAGGGTGGCTGGATTAGGATCTTAGAGTCCTGAGTTTGAGCCCTGTTGGCTGCTGAATTAACACCAAGTGGGGTTGACTGAGCTTGTCATTCTTCCAACGTTGGTGAAATGAGTACTAGTGTACTGGTAGAGGGGCACAGCATCAGTGGCACAGCTATGTAATGCTTCCAAGAAATGATAGCTAACTGGCAGCCAAGCTGCAATACACAAGAACAGAACTGAAACAGAGGGTGGATACTTTGAGACCATGGGAGGACTTTGTTCCATCTTCTGAAACCTGCATATAGAGAATATGGAGATATCAACACACATGCACATGCTTCCTTTTAGAAAAATATGCGAAAGTCTCTTGTGATTTATCTTGTGGCCCCAGAACCAAACATACAATATATTTATAACAAGTCCTCACAGCTCCCTCTCCCCGACACCCTCCCCAAACACGATTAAGTGTAAATATCATTATTTTGAAAGTTGAATTCAAACTTACACTGTGAATTCATAAGCCCCAGATATGTCCTTCCTATTGGTGTTCAGAAGGCCCCAAATCAGATACTTTGTCTCCTTCAGAGAAGTGTACTTGATACTTCTGTCTTCCACATAATTACAGCTGGCACAAGCTTTGTGTCTTTTCACATCACGAAGATGTCCTTTCTCGAAGAGTTGTTTACCTTTACTTGATAATGACGCACGGCATCATCTTTCCAATTATCGACATCCATGAAATAAATCACTGAGCCTGCCATTTTCACATGAGGCACTTCCCCAAGGTTAGAATTCCACTCACTGGAAACGATCCGTCAGGGATTTGGGTAGCACGCACGCATCATTTGGAGTTTGCAGTATTGGCAGATGTTCTTTCGGCGAGCTGGGAAAGTTCTCCAACTCTTCCGTTGTGTGGAGGCACAGCGCTTTCTCTCGGGTGCTTTTCCAATCTTTGCGAGCCATTTTAGGGAATTGTCCTTATTTCTCACTCACACACGATATATTTAAAGTGCACCGAAGATCACTATTTCTTGCGGTTTCTGCAAATGCGCACAAAGCATTGTGGGATAGATTTTGTCATTTGGAACGTCCCATATTGAGTGCCGTCCATCGTTGAAGTGTCGACGCCCTCAAGTTTGGTACCTTGCTCCAGAATGAAATAAGATCTAATGTATCCATCTCTCTATACTAAGGAGAAGTGAATTCTTGCAGAATTTTTTTTCTGTAAGGCTCACTTGGCTGTGCCTGGATGGGTTTGAGGGTTGTGGAGTAGCGTCTGAAACCCGAATCCTCACTAGATTCCTCCTGGTGACTCCATCTTTGCTCTTTCCTTCTTCGGGTTCTTTCTTTGGTCTTCCATTTGATTATACAGGACATTCAAATATAATATTGAATCACATCCCAAACATCACCGAACAATTCATATTCTCCCATAAAATGTCAGATTACATCATATGTCCCACATACCGCAATATTTACATGATCCTTACGATAATTCACGGACTGGTGTTTGTGTGTTTGTTTGTCACACTACTCCTCACATCCAGACTTTCTACAGATGATCAGCATGACCCCAATTAATGCATAGGGTGTTTTTATCTTTCCTGGTGGTTTGGGGGGGGGGGGGCGATGAGGGGTGGCGAAGAGGGATGCAAATTCTCTATGTAAATGTGTATCGTGTAGCACCACCTCTAGGTGGGGGTATTCCAAGTCTTTACCATTTACAGTTCAGTGTTCCTGTCCCCACGTTTTCCTGTACAGTGAGGTGTCTTGAATTATAAGCAGTAGGTATGTTTTTGCTTCATACATGTAACCCGGGTTATTTTTTCCCCCTATACAGAGATGTTGGTTTCCTTTACACAAAGGTATGTGTCAGAATAATTTTTGCATGCTTGGAACAACATTGCTCGTAGGATGGGTACTATTCCAGTATTGAATAATATGTTATAACATTTACTTTAAAATATGAAAAAAACAAAGTCTTGCCATTTTTATCACGATCCAACTATTTATAGTGCTGTAAATCTGAAATTGTCACAATGTATGGATGATTGTAACTTGTTTAAACCTGAAAAATAATCGAAAATTAAATTGAAAAAACCATAAACGAATTTGAGCATAAATGTGCTTGAACAATTTCTGTTTATTCCCAAAACTTCTGAAAAAAAAATAATTGGAAACGGCCAAGCAGGTAGGACAAAATTAATTATTTTTCTTTCTCAACAATTCTCATTATTCTACTGGATTGAAAAAAAAAATTTGATGAAAGTGTATAATCTTTGTTCATTATGAATTTGTTTCATTTCTTTCCAAATTAACCTACATGTTTACATGCTATACATTTCCAATTAACCTATAGTAGAAGGAAGTTTAATTGCGCATATGATTTGCCTGCGTCTACGTCTCCATAGATAGTGAAAAACCGTTTGGCTCTTCGGGATATGATTATTTTTTAATTTGCAAGAGATCTGTTAATTGCGAACAACTTCCAAAAAACATTTTTTTATGTTGCAAATGGGTATTTTACATCCAGAGGGTGGAAAGTCCAGTTGTACCCATGAGGATGGAAAATTGGTTTATCTTTACCGGCCAACCAGAGTCAGGCGCTGTGAGACGTCCCCAGTCTCCTTATTGAAATCGAATTCACATTATACCCTTGGATTTGTGCCAAACGTGTTTTGTTTGTCTTCAGAGCTACTAAAAAGGCAAGACGGTTCAAACTCACGAAGGTGTTTCTCACCAACAGTGATTGGGGTTGTACATTTGGACAGAAAGCCTAATAGTTAACGATTTGCCAAAGATAGTGTGGGATGCTTTCTTAATAGCCACAAGCAGGTGGGATCATATTAGTTAACTGGGTAAACATCCCATCTGAATTATGTAAAGATGTCAGGTTCTCCAGAATATTTAAAAAAAAAACTGTCCTTGTGCTCTGTAACACGTCCAAGTTTATCCACAGGTTAGCGATGACGGCTAAAGAGCAAAAATATACCGTATGATCTCAATGACTTGTTGATTTCAAAGTAAATATTTAAATTTTTTACCTCCACCACCGAAGGTGAAGGAGGTTATGTTTTCAACCCTTTCTGTTGGGTGGTCGCTAGACTACCGTTATTCTCAGGTTTTCCGTGGGGTGGTCGCTAGACTACCGTTCTGCTTCAGTCACATTTGGCTCGGCGGCCGTAGGATCTAAAAAATCTACGGCCACCAGCAATTATAGGGCGGCCACAGTATTTCCACGATCACACAATGTAGCATTCACATATGTTTTTATTTTTCGGGTAGCCGCACGGGGTATTTAGAAATTTTGGAGACCGAAAACGTGTGGGTGCCGTACGGTCTTTGATTTGATGTTGCACGGTGACCTTAGGGTGTTCCTGTGGCGGCCATAGAATTTTCAAGGCAGACGCAAGGTAGCCTCAAGGCGACCGCAGGGGGGCCGCAGGGGGGCCCTAAGGCAAACGTGCGGTCAGACGGACGGTAACAAGTGGGTATATAATATATACCAGTTCTTTTTCACATGTATATTATATCTCATATCTGTCATGTAGATTGTGGACCAGGTTATATACAGATGACGCTGGTTGTTCCTCAATGGCAGAGGCTGGGCTACCTGCGCATGATAAGAATTCATTGATAAAATAAAATTCATGATAAAAAAATTCATTTTTCATTGATAAGAGCCTACGGCGGCCGCACGAATAACGCAAGTCCAACGTACACCCGACGTACGGCCGACGTGGAACACATCTACGTCATGGCTACAGCTTGTCGAATTGCTACGGCCAACCTAGAAATGAAAAAAGTTATAACTCCGCGCTTTAATTCCACGGAGACCCCTACGGCCTGTAAAAGATAGCCATATGGCATAGGGCCACCCTGAGGCCACCTCAGAAACTCTGCGGCCGCCGCACGTTTCTGTCAATTCGGGGGGAGGGGGGGTGGGTACGGCTGCCGTATCCTAGCCATAGAGCAAATGTGACTCATGCTTTATTCTCAGGATTTCCATCTGTCTGTATTTATGTAATGGACAGCTCTGGAGGCTAGAGGAGTCAACCAATTTTCATGAAACTTGACTGGTAAGTTCATACCAGGATCTAGTTGTATGCTTTTGAGCATCGTTGCTATGGACGTATGCCTAGCAACAGGACTTTGAAATTTTTGAAAAATTACGAAAAAAATTGATATATTTTTTTCGAAAATCAAAAATCGGCTTCCGTGCTTTTATGCGCACTATAATCAACCTCTTTGCCAAAAATTTTCAGCCCGATCCGTCAAAAACTGTATGACTAGTATGCAATTATATAGCTACCACCCATGTCGCCTACCAGCTTGTCTGTTTGTTTGCCTGTTTGTGTACAGGATATCTCAAAAAGTTGTGGACGGATCTGGACAAAATTTTGTGGTCAGGTTGGGTGTGTGACGAGGACGAACTGATTAGATTTTGGTGAAGATCCGGATCCGGATCCGACTACTAGAATTTTAAAAGTGATTCTTCACCATTGAGAAATAGGGTCAAAAACGATACATAGCACGATATTTCAAAAATGTATTGGGCCAGATATGTTCTCGTGGATCAGGCATTGCGTGGGGGAGGTATGTGCTCTACCGAGTGCCCTTCTATTTTTTGTAGACAAAGTCAAGGCTCGGGAAATACCTAGAATACAGAATGGATCGGGACACAATAGAACATAATGAACAGCAGAAAGATAGGGGGGGAAACACCGACAGTAGGGCCGAGGGACAAAATATATGGAGATGGACAAATAATGGGTGTGGGAATGAATGAGGGGGAAGGGTTGATACAAGATGGATACAGGAGCAAACTCTCAGAAAGGTAAAAGCAGAAATTTTGGGGAAGGGGCAGGTTTAATGGGGGTAGAAAAGATCATGGTTTTTGATTGGTGGTGAGCAGCTGTCTTGAAGATCTGGAGGAAGAATGAGATTGAAGACAATATGGAAGTTGGTTCCACAGGTGAGAAAAAAGAAGAACGAGTGAGTGGAGGTGAGCAGTGATGAGGTAGATTTCAGTAGGTTAACAAGAAGGGGGCTCATGGTGGACCACATGTATCCTGTAGCAACCTGGTGGGGGACAAAGCACGGAAAAAGAAGAGGGTGCAGGACCCGAAAAGAGGTGGTAGAACACAGAGAGACCACCAACCTGTCTGCGATGGCAAGCAATAGGTCCATCGACTCAATTTCATTGCAGGAGATTCCAAAGATATTGATGGCCTTGTTTTCTACAGAATCAAGCTGAGCAAGTGTGAGGCAGGAGTGCCAGCCTTGAGGAGAGAGCAGTGTTCCATCAAGCTGCAGATGAAGGCCTTGAAGGTGGACAGGTGGCTATTGTGGGCATGCGCACATGCATGATCATGTGTGCCAAAGAAGGGGAATGCCCAGTCGGCGGCTAGCTTTGGAGGCCAACTTTGAGATGTGGTTTGCCAAAGAACGATCATGACTGACAGTGAGACATGATAGTTTGAATGACTGAACTTCCTCTCAGGGATTGTGAAGAAAGCAGATGGGAGGGTTTGCCAGACAGTCCTTTTGGAGAGAGAGAGAGAGAGAGAGAGTGAGATATGAGATTTGTCTGGATTGAAAGACACATTGCCAGTGTTTCACCAGCTTGTGATTTTATCACGGTCTGAAGCGATGGAAGAGGCTTATGCCTATCTATCTTAAAGATGAGGGATGTTACCGCAGAGGGTGGAGTCATCAGCAAATAGCTAAAGAGAATTTTCTAGAGAGAGAATGATCGTTGATGAAGATAAGGGATCGGATGGGGCCGATAACACTGCCTTGGGGCACTCCAGCCTTGACAGGGAGAGGAGATGAAAGGATTCTGTTGAGAGCCACACGTTGGCTACGAGGGTAGAGGAATTTAGGTGGGTTGGTCTTTGGGTTGGTCTTTCATGCCAGAGGCAGAGAGTTTGGGTAGTTAGGTAGGATTCCAGACTGCATAAAGTGCTCAAGATATGTCTGGAGAGATGGCCCTGATCTCATGTCTGACATTGAGGGCTTCCATACATTGTTGAGAGAGTAAAAGCAGCATGTCCAAGTAAAGGTAGAGTGACATGGTCTGACTCAAATTAATGATCTGTGATGAGATCATTGGAGAAAAGGAAAGATTTCATATAAACTGCGATAATGGGTTCCAGACCTTCCTGTTGATTGGACGTAAGCCGATAGGTCTGTAGTTATGCGGATCTGTTTTTTGCACCTTGTTTATGCAATGCTGTGATGTTGGCTGATTTGCAGGCAGATGGCTGAAGATGACCTTTTGCAAGTTAGAGGGTAAAAAGACCAGAGAGAGTATGTGCTAGAGCAGCAGAGAATGTTTTAAGGAAACGTGAGATGATGCCATCCGGTACAGTTGCAGAATCAGTCGAGGGTTGCAAGAAACCTCTCCACATTCTCAGGTGCAAAGAAACACGGAACAGGAGCAGTTGGGTACGACTGGGTAGGGTGGGTATGAAGAACGAGGGGTTCGAGACACAAGTTTTGGAAGCAAACACAGAATTGAGGCATTCGGCCTTGTGACGAGCAGATTCGGCTGTGGTGCCATTTGAAGAGAGGGAAGGGATGGAAGGGGAGCATACTCCAGAGACAGATTGAACAAGGTGCTACCAGGTTTTACTGGAGGGAGACAAGTTTGAAAGTTCATTCTTGAGGTTGAACAGATGTCTCTTTCTTGCTCTCCTGAGAGTGGACACATACTTGTTGCAGGCTTTGTGTAATGATCTGAAGTTGTCTTCGGTCGGATTTGCCAACCAGGAAGAGAAGGCCAGTTATTTCAAGGGAACTGCCTCGCCACAGGATTCAGTGTACCATGTGCGGAAGGATGGGTATGATGACTGAAGACGAGATGGGATGAATCTGTGCATAAGGAAGGGAAAACAGGTTTCTGTGAAATAATTCCCAGGCTGAGTTAATGTCAGGGGTGATGCATATAGGAGACCAGTCCTGAAATGAGATGGCTGCTTGTTTGCCTGAGTGAACTGTCAGACATGCTGGCACAGACACTCTTCTCTGAGAATGGCTGGAGAGATGTTGACCTTCACAAGCACATAATCAACAAAACGGAGCAGAGGAAGAGCGCAAGACATTGGTGTGGAAGTTGGTGATAACCAAATCCAGGAGGCAGGAATTGCCATTGACAGAAGTTTGGGTGGGAAAGTGTTTGTGTGTGCACGTGTTATTCCTCCCAAACGCTTGTATTTTACATACTAGAAAGGCACTCAGTGGAGCGTATACCTCCGCCACACAATGTCTGATCTATGAGAACATATCGGGCCCATTACATTTTTGAAATATCGTGCTATACAGTACGATATCGTGTTTGGCCCTATCTCTCAATGGGTGAAGAATCACTTAAAAAAATAAATAATTCTCGTGTCCAGATCCGGATTCGGATCTTCACCAAAATAGAATCAATTCTTCCTTGTCAAACACCCAAACGGTCCACCAAATTTCCTCCGAATCCGTCCACAACATTTTGAGATATTGTGGAATATATTAGTTTAGCCCAATCTCTCTTTGGTGAAGAATCACTTAAAAAATTATCAGATCCGGTTCCGGATCCAGATCTTCACCAAAATCTAATCAGTTCGTTCTTGTCACACACCCAACCTGTACACAAAATTTCATCATGGATGCATCCACAACCTTTTGAGATATCCTGCACACAATGAAACAAATGAAATTGCTCGTTGAGCAAGGAATTGCTGGAATAACTTTGTCATATCTCCATGATCTCTGAAAAAACAAAAACCTGGAAATTAATTTGGTTCTTATAAGTCGATAGTGCTACTGTTTAATGAGTTATAGCACTTAGTTTAGTCATGATCATAACTTGGAAGTCAATCAGACTTGAAATGGCATTTTTATCACAATTTGAAAGTTTTGACCCGACCGACCCCCCTGACATTCAACCCCCGACCGTTAAGAAGGGTGTTGGTGTGACACCCCAATGAGACATATGGTTGGATGCAGAATTGGAAGATGCACATTTTGGATTTGGTTTGAAGTCGATACGACCATTTTAACGGACGTTATTGCGAAAATAAGAATTTCGGTGACCTTGACCTTAACCTTTGACCTAGATTCACCAAAAACGACAAGTGTCTAAGTTGGACCATGGCCGACGTCTGTACCCAGTTTGGTCATGATCACTGAAACGGTGTGGCTGCTGCAGGGTAAACAAACACACAAACAAACAAACAAACAAACAGACACACAGAATGACCCACACAACCGACCAACATAATTGCCGAAATCCGAAGGATTCCAGCAACTAACAAACAGACAGAAAGGGGTGAAAACATAACCTCCTTCACCTTCGTTGGCAGAGGTAATAATTGTGAATGAATATCTTTCATATTCTTGTTTGTGTTGTTCATATAGTTTAGAGTTTGGTGCTACCTGGAGCCCATGATAGTCATAAGACATCTTGCTTTTGGGGGCAGAGAACTGTCGCATATTTATTATCCACAAACAAGTGTCACCAAATGTACAAGACAGCTCAATGTTTTACCCCAAGAAAAAACGAGTGGCCTGATTGGCTGAATTAATGACCGTGGGAATAGGCACGTGGCCTCAGAGTTCAAACACGATCAAACGGCTTCTTCCAATACTGGCGGGATTTTTCCCAGCATGACAACAGAGAAAAAGATTACAAATAAATAAATAAATAAATAAATACATGCCGACCAAAACATAACCTTTCGCAGAATGCGAAGGTAAAAAGGGAGGCTCACAAATTGAGCCAAATAATTTATTTTTAATAATAATAATAATAATAATAATAATAAGTAAGAAGAAACAAGATATCTGCGATCACAAAGTGATCACCAAGGGTAAGCCTACCTCGGCACCCACGATCCGATAATGGCCATATTCTTTTCAGACTACCATATGACCATGACCATTTAGGGAGGGAGTGTAAATTAAGAAAACATGTCTCCATGTACAATCTATCAATACAAGTTAACATCATGAAAATTGGAGGAAAATTATTCAAGATATGATCAAAAAGGTGTTTTTAGTTGGTTAAGTCACAATCCGAAAAAACGTAGGTCAAGGTCATGAATCAAATATCAGGTTTACAACTGCAATGCAGGTCAACTATTATGATGCAAGAACATCTTGGAAGGCCAAACGGTCTTTGAGATACTGCATTGACAAAATTGAGTGATGCCCAAAAAAAATGCACTTTTTTTTTTCTTCCAGTAAGTTTGACCTTTAACTTTTTGACCTTGAACTTTAACCCAGAGGGAGAGATGTAAATGATGCTTAAACGTGTCTTGCTCTTGGCTATCTGGAAAGGGCAATTCCCCGTTCCAATTAAACAAACTTTTGTCGAGTTATGGTGACAAATGTTAAATTGTCTATAATTAGACCATTACCTTAAAAATTAAGTAAAGGTCAAAAAAAAAAAATTATGTCAACACCGTGTACTTTTTATTCCCGTTATTGATGCAAAATATCATTGCGAAAGTCAGAGCCGGATCCGAGAGCTCAGACATTGGCAGAAAATAACAAAGGAAGAAGAAAAAAAACCTAAATGGTGGTTTAATACTCTTTGGGGTCAAAGACACTTTGAGGTACCATTAAAAATTGGGGACTCTAATTGTAGAAACTAACCCTACATCAGGCAAAAGCTTCCCCTTATCCTATAGGGGGAAGCTTAATTATGAGACACACACACACACACACACACACACACACACACACACACACACACACACACACACACACACACACACACACACACACACACACACACACACACACACGTACAGAAAACGTTGCAACTTTGACACAGGATGGACATGAAACACATAAAGCCAAATAACTTAACTTCCTCGCTACAGCCATGGGTCCTACAACAACAACAACTAAAGGCAATTAAGGTTTATGGAAGGAAGTTAAGCAAAGGAAGAAATCAGTCTCCCATGATGAAGTTGAGTTTCTGGGCCTACGACTTTCACGGCACAGACATGTTGGTGGCCTCTCGGTGGTCTAACACCTCTTTTCTGGTCTTGCATGCTTTGCCCTTTCCCTGGTCTGTCCAACCCTCCTCCCACTACCCTCCAACCCCATCTTCCCCAGGCTTCTGCAGGCCACAATCAGTCTGTGATCAGTAACCCCCTTCTGGTGAAGCTCCCAAAATCCAGAATCACTGTTCACTTTCACTCATCCATTCCTCTTTTTTTCACACCTTATGGAACCAACTTCTGCAGTCTCTTCAATCTCATTCTTCCCTCCATGGCTTCAAGTTGGCCTCCTCCCCCCTCTCTTTTTACTGTTCCTTTTGTTCTGTTATGTCCTGATAGGTTCTATGTTCTAGCTCCTTCACTAGCCTTGGTATTGTGTACAAGTCACAGGGAGAGAGAGAATTATCAATCCAGAAAAACCCCACGGTGCAAAAATTGTGCCATCTCATGCGACCAGTTTGAGGATACATCGTGCATCATGTGATCAAGCATTCTTGAGACATCTCTCCACCATCGGTCATGCCAATACTCCAACTGGCACCACTGAGCTGAGATGCAGCTTGGCTCTGCAACTCTCACCAATTTCCAGATTCCCCTCTCACCTCTTATTAACTTGTTAACTGCTGCTCTCCTCTTGTTAACTCAACTCCTCCAGAGCCAACTGTGCTACACTAAACTGCTTTAAGTGCCCACTGTGTGAATTTAAAAACCTTTGGTTTTTTGGGGGGTTTTATTTTTATTTTTTACAGGATCTATGGCTCGGAGTGGAGCCGCCACACACACGTCACACACACATGGGCATACAAACGAATACACGAGACAAAAACAGGACTGATGGGCGAGACGAACACAGCCACTGAACTTGGGGGGGGGGGGGGTGTCGTCACTTCCCAAAGTACTCTGGGTACCAGTGGCACCACAACAATGGCAACACCTTTCTCATCACACTCAGTGGGGCATTACCTGAGTAGGAATTTCCTCCTCCCCATGGATACCAACATATGGGGATTGTCCGTGATGTCATCCTTTTAAATGCTGAAGCTCAAGCAAGGAACTAGCACGTACTATTTTTTAAATCTTTGGTATGACTCCGCTGGGGTTTGAACCGTCGTCCTCCCAGCCTCGTTGCGGAGTCTCCAACCGGTACACCACCGAGTCTGGTTTTCAATGGTAACTGGAGCATATGGTTCACACAGCAGAAAGTCCTTACGTGGCTCCATCCAGCCTCAATCAGGGCAAGTGTTCCTCCCAGGGCGTGGTGGGATCTCCATTGTAATGATTGTAAAAAGGGAGACAGGGAGGAGGGGAAAGCTGATCTGTGGGACACTTTACTGTCGTTACATTTGACTTCTTCGATGACCCATGCATGTACATTCACAAAGTACATATGCAGACATGGTAGAATTTACATCAACACAGATTCACAATGGGGGGGGGGGGTGGGTGTTACCACTACTTTCCATTGATGTTACAGTATTAATATAACCTGAGGAAAGAAAGAATGAAAATGTCTTCCCGTCTCATTTGCTCAATATTATTAGTCTTGCAATGAAGACCATGGCCAAGAGAGGATACGTCGTGGAGAGCCAAGACAGCATGTGGAATGTGAATCAATTGTTATGGAGATTTTTTGATACATCTGATAAACTCACAGTCTATATTTACTCTCTCTCTCTCTCTCTCTGCTAATTACACAAACACCAATCTGTGTGCTTGGTATTATATTGCCTGTAAATTACGTGGCAGGAATTTTCAGCCAAACGATCTGCCAATACCCGCTGTATTGCCAACGGTGATGTTACATTTTCCTGATCTATATTTTAAACCTTCGATAAGTATTGCATGGTAATGACTATCAGAGTGAATGTCTAATGAAAAGAATCACTATGGTGGAATGGAAAGATATTTAGTGGATACAATTATTGCTTGGGTTTGACTTTCGATAATGAACATATCTACGCACAGTTGCCTTGAAGCTGTCTATCCTCGGATTGACCTGTCATTCGTCCCTCGGATGCACGTTAAATGGGGGTCCTGTGGGCAAACAGTAGTTAGTGGACACGAAATATCCCATGGTGTCCATCACGAAGAGTAGGAGAACTATTGCCAGCACCCTGAACAAATGACAAATTCCTGCCCTGACCAGCAGAGGACATTCCATCAGCCTCACCCTCAGCCAACGATGCTACTCCACAGCCTTGTGCTGCAGATGAACGAATAATAAGAAGAATAATGCAGATTTCATCAATGAATCTTTCTATAATCCTTCTGCCTGTGGTGTGACATGATGTCTGAACACACACAATAGTCCAGCAACACCAACTCTTTTATTCTCATCATATAAGGATATAGATTGAGTCAGAGAATATTTGTACTCACACATTTGAAATATATATATATATATATATATATATATATATATATATATATATATATATATATACCTATATACATATAGTATCATATATACTAGAAAAATCATATATACCTATATATGTATAGTATATATAGCCATTTTGTATCTATTTTCATTGAAGAGTATATATATATATATATTGTTGCGGGGCTGGGCGTCAGCTGCGAGCATGACCGCTAGATGGAGCCGCAGAGTCGGCTCGACCGATCGCCCGGAATTTAGATCGTACTTCTTCGGAAAACTCCAAGAAGTACGGGTCCCTTTTGGACCGAAGTTCGCCAATAGGTAGACCACGTGGGGTAGGGTCGATTGCCAATTCCAATTTACCTAAATACCCACGTGGTCCAAACAACCGGGGAAATTCACCCTCGACAGCTCCCGTACGGAACGAGCCGCTTGGCATACTCGAACCATGTGCGATCCAAGCAGTTTATCGCCGAGAACCGTCGGTCCCAAATATCTCGTTACAACGGCAACAGCCTGGCTAATTTTCCAACACGCAACATGCTAAGTCAATGGAGGAAAAGACACGAACGAGCTGAAACATTTCACAAATGGGGACGTTTATTTACAGTAATAATTGAGGAACGAGGGAAGCACGTAAGAGCAGAGTTAAACCGATTATTAAAGGCAGGTATGTACAGCACGGCACTTATACAATTCACTACTTATCTGACTGGCGCCATGAACACACACATGCACACACCCAAAATAATCGGACCAAATGGTCTTTATTGAGGCCTATCTCAGACTTGTCCACCTTGTGCGGTCTTCAAGGACCAGGTCCTCAGGGCAGAACTGTACTCCCAGCACGATCCAGACGCCCTCACAACTGGGCTCCAGGCGAACGGAAGTCGGCAGGGCGAAAGCTCGCAGGAGAAGACCCTCCGTGGCACCGAACATTCCGTGCTTGGACACTTTCAGAACTCTCTTGCGCGCAGATGTCCACTTCTTGCCAGAACTCTCAGAACCCGCGTGCGCACTTCTTGCCAGGACCAGAACCCGTGCGCGCACTTCTTGCCAGGACCAGAACCCGTGTGCACACTTTTTGATAGGAACAGAACAACGAACGCACAGACCACGCCTATAATTATACCCCCCTCTCCGGAGGGGGGGGGGCGCCTCCTAGTGACCCTCCCCCTCTCACTGGCTGGTTTTGGCACCAAATCGCTCTTCGTCTCTCTCACTGGCCAGTTTTGGCACGCAAATCGCTCTTCGTCTTTATCACTGGCCAAAACGGGCGGCAAGCTCCTTGAGTGGCCCATGGGCGTGGTGACGTCACACGGAGCCCTTTCCTCCTGTTGCGGGATCTGATTGGCCGCGGCTGAACACGCTATCTGGCTAAGGCGGAGCCAGCCTGAGGTGCTGAGCTTCCTGGTTGGACAAGGAGGCCCGCACCTGCCCTTCTGGGCGGAGTCTCAATCTGAGGTAAAGGAAATCTCCGCCCCCGTACATAATCGAACACACGTAGACAATGGCGTCGAGCAGAGCGAGGGGAAGATGACGCTGGCGTTGATGGTGGTGTAAAAATAAATGAAAAGAATACCTGAGTATTAAAATAACTTCACAGCGCATTTACATTTATTAACCCATTGGACGAGGGAAAGGGAACTATCTATCCACATTCACTTATCAAAATAACTGAGCAACACCTGTATGTTGAGTGTGATGGGTTCCAAATTTGTTACAATATATATATATATATATATATATATATATATATATATATATATATATATATATATATGTATATATATATATATGTATATATATATATATGTATATATATATGTATATATATATATATATATATATATATATATATATATACACATATATATATATATATATATATATATATATACGTATATATATATATATATATATACACATATATATATATATATATATATATATATATACATATATATACATATATATATATATATATACATATATATATATATATATATATATATATATATATATATATATATATATATATATATATATATATATATATATATATACACACACACCTGGTGTTGGCGCAGTGGTTCGGGCAGCGGCTTGGGATCCAAAAGGTCCTGAGTTCAAGCCCCATTGGGCCACTGAATTAATACACCAGGGGGTTGACTCAGCCTGTCATCCTTCCGAGGTCGGCGAAATGAGTACCAGTGTACTGGGCCGGTGTATACCCTGGTTAAAATAGGTGTAACATATCCCTGTGTCGTAAGAGGTGACCAGGGTTGCGTCAGGAAGGGCATCCGGTGTAAAACATGTGCCAAATCACAATGCGGATCATACAGATGATCCGCTGTGGCGACCCCTAAAGGGAGCAGCCGAAAGAAGAATATATATATATATATATATATATATATATATATATATATATATATGGAGTGTCTGTCCATCTGTCCCCAAACGACTCCCCTCAGTTTTTCGGGGCTAGAACCTTCTGTGGAACGTTTTGGTCCCAGTGGATGTCCTAAGGTGGGTGGGAGGTTTCATAAATACCTCAATACAATTATGGATTTGACTTTTGATCTGTACAAAGGGTTTTGTATCCACCCTTTATCACTGGCACATTTGTTTATATTGGGTGTCATGTGAGAACAGTATCTATATGCACTTGCCTCACAAATGTTTGTATAAAGCCAGATAGTAAAAAAATTACCAGTTGATCGTTCCTGCCTGCCTCCTTTTTTGTAACATGTTATTTTGTCAAACATCCCAGAAAAAAACATCGCACCCGTGTGCGAGCACCACTGAAAAAATCCCCCCATGGTGGGACTGACGGTTGCTTACCCAACAGGCAGGGTGACCTTACTGTCCTGATGCAAACTCAGCATTAACATACAAACATAGGGGCAATATCCCTGGGCGCTCACCTGAAAGCAGCTGGATAAGATAACCAGGGAACAAATGGTAGGTATGGTTGACCCACAAAATATGTCATGGAGAAGAAAGTAAATACCTATGGATTTTCTTTTCATGCCATGAACAAACCTTGGTACATTACGGGTGATAAAGGTTGTGGTCAACCTTATCGAAATTGTGTGTGTGGTTTCAGAGAAGAAGGCAAATATATATTTTGGAGGAGAACCAACCTGTAGAGCCCTTTAGATCTCAGGAGGAGTGTTCCTCATGCTCCACCTATTTTTGATTTACCAGCCGATCGCATCACATGCCTTCTGGTTGAATGGTTTGTCTTGGCAGGAACAGATGACTGGGTGGTAGACAGACTTTTTGTTCTTTGCGGATTATACGGTTTACCATGTGACACATAATCCGTGGCTGATACTCACCATTGCAGCAAGGTGGTATGAATATATCTATCTATCTATCTATCTATACATCTCTACATCTCTACATCTCTACATCTCTACATCTCTACATCTCTACATCTCTACATCTCTACATCTCTACATCTCTACATCTCTACATCTCTACATCTCTACATCTCTACAAGTCTATATATATATATATATATATATATATATATATATATATATATATATATATATATATATATATATATATATATATCTTACCGTATAAAACACAATGTGTGTTTGTGTATTTGTTTTTATGATGTCTGTCCCCCTTCAAAAGGACGATTTAAGAAGGAAAAACATTTTCCATTGAAGAGAAATTACATCTCTTCTTTTTGTAATGTAGACGGTGACTTACAACCGGGTATCAATGGCGGTGTACATAAGTGTTCAAAAAAAAACAAACAAACAATATATACAAGGTGCAGGGAGCTGAAATTCGCTGAACATGGTGTGTAATGTGCGCAGAGTAAAACAAGTGTTCATTAACACACGTGCGATGTCTGATAAAGAAGATATAAGCACACCTGGCGCTAGGCCCAGGCTTCAAACTTTGGCACACTCATGCAACTGCACCGTAAAGTAAACTGTTCCAATCCATCATTTTTGACGGGCTTTATACTCGTATAAATAAAAATATATGTATGTATAAAAGAGCATTTTGTGAACTTTACAGCAAAATATGAGGAGGTTGGATGGAGGAGACCATTTGGCCCATACTCTGTGCAGAGCGTTGGTGCTGCCTGTGCAGTCTCCTTGGCTATTGGGCACAATCCCGGATGGGTCGCCACTCCGACACAGGATACCAGCGAGATGGCAATCATTTTGCCAATCTCAGAAGGATGACAGGCTAAGTTAAACCTACCTGGTATTAATTCAATAGCCGAGTGGGATTTGAACTCAAGACCCTACGATCTCAAACCTACCATCTGAACCATTAAGCCAACACGAGGCATACATGCTTATGAACACCACATTAATTCAGTCCATCAGTTTATCAACTTCATGTCTTTGGGATTTGGGGAGGGGGGGTGGTGGTGGGTCGTGGTGGGGGACAGTTGTAGTGGGGAGGTACAAGAGTGAGGCAGGCACAGAGACATCACAAGAGTGTTGTTTTTCTTGATTTATTATTTTTATTATCTGGTGAGGGAGAAGAGGGGTTGAATAGGTTTGTTGGGATTGTTGGCAGTGGAATGAGCAAACACCGAGAGTACATTCACGTTTTGACGACATCCCCTCACGGACATCGCAAGCAGCACACATTTATACAATCACCGAAGCTACATTCCCGTGTTGTCAATATTTATGTACCCTTCTCTGCCCAATGCTTCTGGTGCATATATATATATATATATATATATATATATATATATATATATATATATATATATATATATATATATAATTACCTATCTACTGTTTCTGCTGCAACTACCGTTCCAGGGAGACAATTTCAAGCATTTACTATTCTCTGAATGAAAGACCTCTGCGTTACCACTATCTTTACTCTCTTCTTTACTCTCAGACGTTGATGCCTACTCATGCCATTTTCTATTAATCTGAAAAGGTTTTCTGCATTTCCTTTGTCTATAACCCTTCATTTGAAGATGTTGCAAATACTGCATGCTTCTAACATTTTGAAAGCCCCACGTAGTAACAGAACATTGTGTCTTAATTATGTTATGAACATGTCAGTGCATGGGGAATTGTTCAGAAAACGTGTTTGCAACAAGTTTTAAATTATGCTTTCCTGTTTTATTTCTGCCAATTCTGTACATTTGTTTGCCATTGAAGGCAATAATGTTACATGATGTAACATGTTCATGATTTTGCAAGGTCCTTCTTGGTTGGACGTCAAAATTGGTTGGAAGGAGGACGCCCTTACTGGGCTGATGGAAGCCTCTGTTCATCAGAGGCATCAGTGTATTTTCATGGTGTTGCTCCATCAGAAGGGTTTTGCATTATGAAGACGTTAAGGTATTGCAAAATGGACCTCAGATCATGAGCTGGTTGATGCTACGGATACTTAACCTCATTCCATGCACAATGCATATGCTCAAGCTGTAAACCTAACATGGTGAAACACTACCTTTATTTCTGCAAAAATGGACACACTTAGACTGTAGCTCTTTGTGGCTGTGGAAGTCATGATGCGATACTATTGCCGACATTAATGGCCATCCGTGCATTCAATATTGCTTTATGATGTGTTGTAGCAAGCCCTGCGTGCCACTGGGCATTAAGCGTTGATAGAGAAAAGTGGGCAATGGAGCAAAGTAGCTCGGATAAAGTTAAGGTTACTAAGGTTGTTTGATTCAGCTGTTTTATCATTTATGGCTATGTAATCATTTTCCACACTTTATATGCACAAGTTGCTGCACACGAACCTGCGCAGTGTGTGTGTGTGTGTGTGTGTGTGTGTGTGTGTGTGTGTGTGTGTGTGTGTGTGTGTGTGTGTGTGTGTGTGTGTGTGTGTGTGTGTGTGTGTGTGTGTGTGTGTGTGTGTGTGTATGATATGGTTTGCATATTTGTAGTTTATTGTGCACACACACTTGGTTCATGTTCAAACGAGTATGTGGTTATATGTAATAAGTCTGCAGGTCCACGTATTAACGAGCAACTGAGTACGTGTTAACAAGGACTTTGTGCCCAACATATGCAGGACAATAAAAGTTTTACACAACTCAAACAGGCAAGTTTTTTACAACATACAGTGATATGTATGTATATATATATATATATATATATATATATATATATATATATATATATATATATATATATATATATATATATATATATATATATATATGTGTGTGTGTGTGTGTGTCCACACACACACAAAAAATGGTGAATGAAACTGAACATTGATAAGAATATAAATTGAAACAATCTAAACTGCATATTACAAATGACTCCTGCAATAGGATAAAATAACCAAATAAATGGCTGAGTAACCAATAAATGAATGACTAATGCTTCAGTTACCGGTTGATGTGGTGGGATCCTGCCAGAGTTTTAGACAGGCACCAAGTAGAATGACTGAAGCTCCAGCCAGTGATAGGCCCCAAAAAGCCCTCCAGGGACGCATGATGTCACTCTGAGGTTTGGAAGTAAAGTTAAGGTCAGAGGTTCAAGTTCAATGTCATGCAATCACTTCACTTCCAAAAGCATGAAAATCCACTTTTACCCTGGTTTTCAAACAAACTCTTTGTACCATGAATCGTGCATACGTCGATGGTGTTAGCAGATTGTCCACGAGGATATGAGGAAAGGGTATTTACTGGATCCGTTTGTTAGCTTCCAAGTAAAGATGGTTTGGTGGTCAGACAATAATACAAAACCATGCTTGTTAGAACCAACTTAACTGCATCATATCCCCTTCCCAACATGTACCCCTTTCTTTTTCATCACTGCATTTAATTGAAATGGGGGTAGGCTATTGTACATCTCGGTTGTTTATGGGGAAGGGAGGGGAGGGAGGTGGGCTGGCAGGTAATGCACTCACCTTGAGCTGTCTTGTCTGGATTTGATTTCTGATCGAACTATAAAGTGACGCTAGTGTTCTGCGAACAGAGCAGAGCATTAATGGGTATGCCATCCTTCAAAGGAAAGTTGAGCTCGGGACCTATCTGCCAGCCTATACTGGTGCCCATTGAAGATCACACTGTGTATTTTGCAAAAGTAGGCCATTGTGTGCTGGCAATCTGGCCAAGGTCCACATTCCTGACCAAACCTGTCATCTTGAACTTTAGCAGGTCAATGGAGAGGTAGCCAGGCTATATTACAAGTCCCAGAAAGTGTGATGGTACGTGTGCAATGTTGGCACTTGAAGAGCGATTTTAAACACTTGGTTCCCATTTGAGAATGCCAATTCCAAGGCATTGTTCTTCTCTGAGAGCCAGCACTTCTCTGACGTTCTAGAGCGACAGCTACAATGTTTGAAAAGCAAAACCATGGTGATGACCGAAAGTCGGAAAGCATCTTAACATGATCTCACATTGGAAGTCGATCATTAATCGAGACTTATGGGGGACATTTGAGGCTTTTCTGTACACAATATGGAAAAGTGGGCTCATGGAAGTTTTCTGTACTCAGCTCATGGAAGAGTTGGGGGTGGACAGAGGGTAAAATGGTAAGTGCGGCCACAGTTGGATCCCACAAGCAAGAGAAAGAATGAATAGGAAAAGAGGAGAGAGAGCTGAAGGGAGGAAACAAACACGGTTACCTTCAAGTAATAGGATTTGGTTTAGGTAGATTTAATGGGGATTAAAAAATATTGCAGGTAGGGGAGTGGTTGACATGACATGGTGGTGCAATGATTGTATGTGATCTCTTGAGGGAAAGAATGCGATTGAATGGTCTCCAGAAGGCAATTCCGCAAACAGAAGAAAAGAGGGAAAACGAGCGGAGGTCGGTGGGAAGCATGGATTTTGAGAGTTTGACCAGAAGGTTACTTTTTAAAATGCATCCATCCCGCATGAGCTGGGTAGGGTTGCAGACATGAGCGAGCAGAGGGAGCTCGACTAGAGGAGAAAAAAACAACTAGAGGCAGTAAAAAACAAATAAGCTTTCAACGTTTCTGTGATGCGAGAGTAACAACTTTTATTGTGAGAACAACAGAATTCCAGATTGGAAAATATATCGATTGGGAGGGACACAGGTATGCAAAAGCCTTGGCTGCATTGTTGTATAGGTGTTTGTTGCTTTGAGATAAGACCCAGCCAGCTCGCATGATGGCAGTTAAACTCACCGTATATGACGAACAAAGATTTGGGATTGATGGTTGAGTTGGTCCATGTTATCAAAAATATAGGTACATATGGAGTCATCATCATTGAGTGGACGGTATACCACACAGGCAGACATTAGGTGGTTGTGGAAGGGTATACTTACCGAGAGGTATATCAGAGAGCTCGGAGGGGTTAGTGTGGACAAAAATTTTTCTCTACAAGAGCGAGGCTCAAGGAAGAGCAATAAATGGAATGAGGAAAGCAGTTATTGAGAGTGATGACAACATAGGTTCTGGAATGGGTGTGGGGTCTGTCCAAACATAAAAGAGAACAAACAGGAAGAGACACAGATGAATCAGAGACATCCTCTAAGATGAATGTTGCTGTCAAACGTACAATATCTGGAGCTGTCGCAATAATCTGGTTGGAAAGATCAGTGATATTTAAACGAAGACCTTGAGTATTAGTGGTCGACACGAATAGTTAAGAGGGAGTAATCGGAGCTCTGAAGTTGTGGGGGTGGGGGGGACGAGATGGCTTTGCCATTATCAAAGCCAACATACAACTTACATGTGAGGGGCAGCCATAAAGGGGTTAACAATTATTGTATGCCCACACTCACTGCACAATGGGGTTCTGTTATGGATCACGTCCTGCCAAAGGAAGAGAGACATTGCAACCAGGGTGTCGGGAAGATAGAGTAAATGCACGAAGAAAAGTATCGCTGTAGGAATACGAAAAAACATGGGTTTCCTGAGCTAATGAAACAGAAAGGCAGGGAAGAAGAAGAATAAGAATAAGAAGTACAGGGGAGAGAGGCAAATGGAAAAAAAAAACAGTAAAGGGAAATAGAGATCAATAAAGAAGATCAATGAAGACTGCAGAGGTTATAGCTCAATAAAGATCCTTATGAGCCACAATACACAACTGCACTAAATTACTGTAATCATACCTAAGCCAGTGTTCTGAGCTAAAGGCTTACTATTGCAAAATATACCATCAGAGGTGAAACATCCATATACAGTAATTACAAAAAGGACAGTCGGGGTAGCAACTGTTCAGAAGTGCACCAGAAGTCATTGCTTGCACAAGAAGAGCAGTTTTAGTTTGGTGTTGTTCTTCCACGAGCATCGCTCTCGTAGAGAAGAAAAAAAATCCAGATATATATATATATATATATATATATATATATATATATATATATATATATATATATATATATATATATATACACACAGTTGATCAAACCCAGCGTAAGACAGCTCCAGGTTTAATACAATACCCACTAGGAGATCCTCCTGTGCAATTGGAGGAGAAATAACTCCAAAATATCCCAAAATTAACTTTTAAAAACTGTACTGAAGGTACATCAGGAAATTATGATGTGCTGAGGTTGAGATGAAAATAATGTGGCAGAAAGTACACAACTCCAAATCTTATGTGAAGAGGTGAATAGGAAACACAAAGCATGTGAGATGAGGCAGGAGGATCAAGGAAACAAATTTGTGTGATCTCACTTGGAAGCTTCTTCATTATGTTTAGTGCATTAAGGTGTGTGCCCTTTCCCCCCTTCCATAGAAATATACATCCTCATCAGTCCTTTTTCAATCAACCTGGGGTGGGGGTTGGTGGTGTGTCATGGCACGGGGAGGTACACCAACTTCCCTTACAGGGCATCTTACCCCAGCTTATTGTCGTCGAACTTCAGGAATACTTCAACAGAAGTTAAGGTGGCTGGCTTAAGATCTTCGGGTCCTGAGTTCGAGCCCATTTATCCGTTGAATTAACACTAGATGGGGTTGACTCAGCCTGCCATCCTTCTGAGGTCGGCAAAACGGGTACCAGTGTACTGGTAATAGGGGCATTGCATCAGCAGCGCAGTCGCGCCCACAGAAAATGATGCAACCAGCAGCCACAGGCTGCACACGATAGCTCCTTTGACAAAACACCACAGATTTCCGAGCATAAGACGAAATACAGAAAGATTGTTCAATGGTGGTGTGGGTAGAGGGCTGATCTGCTGACCAAGAGATACTGGTTCGAGTCATTTACTGTACAGCTTGAAGAAAGCCGAATTCACAAAGGTACAGATAGATGAGGGGGTTCATGTACATAGCTTGTATACAGCGTAGTCATCTCAGTGAACCAGGAGTCATCATCTGGATGACCTCTCCTTGCAGATAAACTTCATAGCACAGATTATACTTGAGGAAGAAGATTATATATATATATATATATATATATATATATATATATATATATATATATATATATATATATATATATATATATATATATATATATAGTACATCATTCATATCTCCTTTCCATTGCATTTGCTGAAGTGGTAGCTATAGGATGAAAATGTCAGCTTTGGCCCTTTGGAATAATATTATTTATGGATGGAATAACATTTGGCTCAAGTTAAGGAGTGCGGTCCAGGAGGTACAAAATTGACTTTATCGGGGAAAATGTGCTACAGCCCCAAAAGTCCCACGAGAACATCCAAGTTTAGCCCTTACGGTAAAGAAGGCTTAATTTACTCCACTTTCAGTGTCAATCACGTAAGAAGGTGTGCACATAAGGGAGAATGGAGCCAGCCAGCATGATTTCAAAAATCAACTGGAACGGTACTCACTGGAGCGCATAGCCTACCTCCGCCAGGCTGAACAGTTTACGTTTTGTATCCCACCGATAGGTCGAATCTGCATTCGGATCTTCACCAAAATCTGATCGGCTTGTTCTTGCCATATGCCCAACCTGTGCATCAAATTTCACACGAATCCATCTACAACGTTTTGAGATATCGTGATATCGTTTTTGGTCCCATCTCTCAATGGTAAAGAATTACTTTAAATCATTTAAAAATTCCCATATCCAGATCTGGATTCCGATCTTCACCAAAATCTAATTGATTCATCCCTCTCACACACCCAACCTGTCCACCAAGTTTTGTCCGAATCCGTCGATAATATTTTGAGATATCCTGCTCACAGACAGACAAACAAGAAGGCATCAAGCAGTAGCCTTACAGGTATGACGAAAATCATGCGAATGACGTCACTGGCACCTTGACCTCTGACATATATATATATATATATATATATATATATATATATATATATATATATATATATATATATATATATATATATATATATATATATATATATATATATATATATATATAGTCAAAAAACATTGACAGCCTCACATTTGTCCTTTGGAATCCTCTGGTAAAATTTGACGAAGATAGCTGAAAGCGTTCGTGAGTTATCGCACTCACAGACAAACATACAGTACAGTGCCTATACAAAGTCTACACCCCCTTTCAAAAGTTTTTACCTTTTGTTGCCTGATTGCCTGGAGTTAAATTGCAATGAATCAGACTTTGCCCACCTTTATTTACACATCGTAATGCACAACTTCAAAAGGAAAAAACAAATTATACAAATTTCAGAAAATGAAAAATACAAAACTAGAATATCTTGCTTGGATTGGGTGCGGCATACATGCATACCTACCTACGAGACAGATCAAAATATGATGAAAATTTAAAATTTTGTCATAACAAGAGTGAAAACATAACCTCCGTCCACCTTCGGTGGCAGAGGTAAAAAAAAAAATAATAAAATTTTTAATCAATGAAAGTTTTTCTAGATACACACAAAATCATATAAAAAAAAAACCTCCACAAAATAAACATCATGCATAACACTGGTCTGCATCACTTCAGAGGTCTAGGTTTTCTCAACGGCCCTATATGCTTTTTGCATGCTGAATTTAGAAATGTATCTTATTCCGCTCAATCAGGTCAAGTTTTTTTTATCTCAATTTTGCTATCTCAATTTTAAGGGAAAAAAAATAATCAAAATTTTTGGTTTTTTAATTCGCATTTTTAAAATTCAAAATCAGACTTACATTGACAGAAAATGTACAAACTATAGATAAAATGACGCACACGTACCGTTAATGTGAAACTCAACATTAAAAAAGACGAAGGAAAACAGCGACTGCTGGAGCGACTGAAGTTGGGTGTTGCCAGAAACAACGATTTATCTATATTTTTCTGAAATGGAAATGAAAGTAATTGAGAAGGCACTTTCTTCCACATTAAGTGTACTTTGTCATTATATGTATAGTTTGTACATTTTCTGTCAATGTAAGTGATTTTGAATAAAAAAAAATGCTAATTAAAAAAATAAAAATTTTGATTATTTTTTTTTTCCTTAAAATTGAGATAGCATCATAAAAATTTGACCTGATTGAGCGAAATGAGATACATTTCTGAATTCAACATGCAAAAAACATAGAAGAACCGTTGAGAAAACGTAGACCTCTGAAAAAAAAAATTTCAAATGCAGCCCAGTGTAATCATATTACTACTCATTTATGCTCGTGGTACAAGTCATACAGTATGTAGTTCACACCCGAACTCAAGTTAGAATACAAACATCAACATATAAAAATCACTTCGTTAAAACATGGCAAGAAATAAAATTGAGTATTTAGATTTTTACTCGGTCTCTGTCGAGAAATATATAAACAGAGACGCACAAAACAAAGATGGACCACACAAATTGGGATGAATGTTGGTGACTCCCTTATTTTACTGACTGTTGGCCACAGTAGGCAGGTTTCATTCCTCTGAATGAATTTTAGAGTACACACATAAGTAGGGAAAAAGAAAAAATAATTTAATAAAATAAAATTTAAACAATAGAGCTTCGAATTTTACTCTGCTTGTGCAACATATTCTTCTTGTTCTTCCACGGGTGGGTTCATGAAACCATGACCACTTGTAATCTGAAGCCGCATTCGTAGGTGTTGTTCCTGGCAGGATTGTGGCAGCAACCAGTTACCACAAACGAAATACACAACTTACCAAATTCACTGTGATGATGTTAAACATGACGTGCCATTGCCACCGTGTAAGCCTTGGGCCAAAACAGTGTGCAACGAGAATGCAGACGTAGGAAGCAGGTTTTCGGATTATTTGTAGCATGTCCAAGCAAGTCAAGATGATGAGCACCTTACAGCTGAACATACCTGAGTTTACCTAGGTTTAAAGGATTTTGAAGGAAGCAAAGCTGCATCGCTACATGCTGTGCATTCTCCACGAGATTACTGAGGAGCAATCTGATTGCATGTCATTTGCCTAAGACATGGAGGCATGAAAGCACCATTGGGGGCTAAGGGCTCTCCTTCCGCAACGTTCTCATAAACAACCAAAATCAGCTCCATTCACATGGCATGAAACTTCTAAATTGGACCTCCTTTCTCCTTTCAACGATCCATGCAGCCAATGATTCCATTTATAGCAAACAATTTGTGGGGTGACAGAGGGGGAGAAGGTGAAGGGCATCGAATGAATGGATTTGAAAATGAATTTGGGTGGGGGGTGGCTGAATTAATTTGGGGGAAGGGAGGGATATTCCAATTGCATAGAGCAAATGGGAATGAATGATGTGGTCCCCATAACAGCCAGAACATTAACATTTTCCAACAACAAACACAAAATATATTTTTGACTCCAAAACTCGGACTCGATCTGCCTCTACTGTACTTCCTGTACCTCATTATTTATCCCTTCCTTTTCTTAAACCTTCCCCTCACCCTGCCCCCTCTCCTCTTCCTCCACCACCCATCAACTCCTATTTTCCCCCTCGTTCCTCCCCTCTCAGATTCCCACTTGTCCTGCCCTCTCTCAGCTTTCCCCTATCAGCACTCTCCCAGTTCCCTATCCCGCACCCTCACAGCTTCCCCCACATCCAGTGTTCTCCTATCTTTCCCCTGATCCCACATCCTCCCAGCTTCCATCCCTTCTGCTTCACCCCACCCCACCTCTTCCCTTGGTCCTTTCAATATCCTTGCACACTCCCAACAAATGCCTCCTCCCATGTCCCTCACGGTGTGGACCTGAAACATCCGAGCCCTCCACTCCAACTTGATATATCCTTCAATCTGGGCTGTTGCTGATAAACTAGACATAATTTGTTTTGCAGAATCATTCCTCCCACGGGACATCCCTGACTCCTTACTGTCTCTCCCGGGTTAATGTGTCCTCTGATTTGATAGGCCCGAACACCGTCCTGGTGGTGCAGATGCACTTTACATCAAGAACTCCATTTCTCAATGTCTGTGTACGAAGTTTACACCTTCAAACCCCAAGGAGTACCTTTGGTTGTGGCTTCCCTTCCGCTCCCACCTCTTGATCATCTGTGTGTTGTGCCATCCCCCCGAACAATGGTGACTCCATCTACATCTCTCTCAGACAACATGTACCATATTTGAACCACTCATTCCAACTCTATCTTCCTCATATGTGGTGATTTCAATTGTCACCATGCAAATAGGCTGGGTGTTGGTACCTCTCTCAGCCATGGTACTTCAGCAAAGGACTTCTGTAACTACGTGGGACTAACTGCAGCTGTGAACCTTCTGACACAGATTTCTCCCAATGGCAGATCTTCCCTTCTGGTGAAAAGAAACTTTCCTGCAAATTTCTCCTGCTCTTCCTCAGCCATTCTCAGTGAGTTAACATCCTTCTGGCTATTCTCAGAGAGCCGCCTCAGCACTAGAGTCCAGCAGTTCATTCAGACAGATTGGCAGAGACTACAAGCAGCCATCTCTCATAAGGACTGGTCTCCTATATTAACTCAGCTTGGGAATTCTTCCACTCCCCATGATTTTAACTCAGCCTGGGAAATCTTCCGCAGAAACCTGCTCTCTATTATGCACAGATTCGTCCCATATTGTCTTCAGTTATCATACCCTTCTTCCTGCCCATGGTGCACTGAATCTTGTCATGAGGCAGTTGCTTTGAAATAAGTTGCCTTCTCTTCCTGGAAGGCAAACCCAACCAAAGGCAATCTCAGATCATTCCACAAAGCCCACAACAAGCATGTATCCACTCTCAGGAGACCCAGAAAACAACATCTCTCCAACCTCAAGATTGAACTTTCAAATTTGTCTCCCTCTTGTAAACCATCGTGGCACCTTGTCAAGTTTGTCTCTGGTGTGTGCTCCCTCTCAATCCCTTCCCTGACTTCAAATGGCACCAAAGCCAACTCTGCTCATGAGAAGGCTGAATGGCTCAATAATGTGTTCGCTTCCAAATCTCGTGTCCCCAACTAATCGCTCTCTGTGCCCACCATAATCAGTCGCACTTAACTGCACCTGTTGTCTTGGTCTTTTGTACCAGTGAAGACGAATAAGTTTCTCGCACCCTCGACTGATTCTGCAACTGGACAGGAGAGCATCAGCTCACATGTCCTTCAAACCTGCTCTGCTGCTCTTTCACATTTTCTTTCTGCTCTGTTCATTCTATCATTTGCCCAAGGTCATCCATCTTCTTGGAAGTTAGGCAACATCACCACATTACATAAACAAGGTGCAAAAATCGATCTCCTTAACTACATACCTTCCTTCCAATCATCAGCAAGGTCATGGAATCAATCATAGCAGTTGATATGAAATCCTTCCTTTTCTCCAACATCCTCATTTCAGATCACCAATTTGGTGTCAGACCAGGTCACTCCACCTTGGACATGCTGCTTCTAGTCACCTAACAATGGATGGAGGCCCTCAAAGTCAAACATGAGATCATGGCCGTCTCTCTGGACATATCTCATGCTTTTGATACAGTCTGACATCCCGCCTTACTTTCCAAACTCTCTGCCTATGGCATCTAAGGCCAACTCCACACATGGCTTCCTGGCTTCCACTACTCTTGTAGCCAAAGTGTGGCACTCAACAGAACCCTTTCATCTCCTCTCACTGTCATGGCTGGAGTTCCCCAAGGCAGTGTTCTGGGCACAGTCCTATTCCAGATCTTCGTAAATGATCTCTCTGACTCTATAAAATCCTCTTTATCTCTTTGCTGATGACTCCATCCTCTGGCTCACACATCCCTCCTCCATCGACTGGGCAAGCAGGTTGCAGCCTCTTCCCTCTCTTTACACCTCAAAAAAAAAACAAAAAAAACACACAAGCTGGTCAAACACTTGGAGTATGTTTTTCAATCATGGCAAGTCTCATACTCTCAATCTCTCTCCCCGAAAGGATGTCTGGAAAATCCTCCAATTTACTTTCTTAACAATCCTCTTGAAGACAGTCACTCATAATCTTGGGTCTCACGATCAGCCATGATCTTTCTTGGGCAAACCACACTTTTAAGTTGGCCTCCCAAGTCTGCTGCTGACTGGGCATCTTCCATCATACAAAGTCCTTCCTTGGCACACCTGAACTCAAATCCAGCTACAAAGCCTTCATTTGCAGCTTGATGGAGAACTGCTCTCCCCTACCGGCTGGTGCCCCGCCTCACACCTTGCTCAGCTTGACACCATGGAACCCAAGCCCTTCAAGATCATTGGAATCTCCCACAATGAAGTTGATTCTATGGGCGTATCACTTTTCCATCAGAGACAGGTCAGTGGTCTCTATGTCTTCTACCGCCTCCTTTCTGGTCTCGCACCCTTAACTCTTTCTATGCTTTGTACCCCCAGGTTTATTCTGAGCACACGTCTCCCAGTAATCACCTTCTGGTGAAACTACTTAAATCCAGGATCACTACTCTCATTTGTTCCTCTTTTTTTCCCGCTGGTCGAACCTTGCTTTCATATAACTGGTGTGCTTCATGCTACGTTGGTATGCTGGTATGCATGTATGTCACCCCCCCCCTCCCACCTTCCCAGCTCTCTTTATTGGTTCATGAAAAAAGTGAAAAAATATTTTCACGAAAAAAATAAGTGCACCAAAGGTCATAATCCTTGACCTTTGACCTTTAAAGGTCACAAAGGTCAAATTTTCAAAGTTGTTGGAATCGAACCGGGTTTTCGACCTTCTTCGACGAACTAACTCCAATAAGCTGTAGCACATATCCTGTTTCCTTATTTTAATGTCCACAACATTGTTTTGTGACCTTTAAAGGTTATGCAAAGGTCAAATTTTTAAAGTTTTTGAACGAAACCGGGTTTTCAACATTTTGCAGCTAATAACCTGTCACTCGTACCACATCATGTTGATCATTTTTATCACTTGCTCAAACATTATCACATTGTCTCATCCTTGACTTCTGAAACAATCTACATCGTCAAATACCGCTCGTGAACCATCGTCTTCTTCAGACTTGTACTGTTATTTTAATTCTGCTATGTCCTGATTTGTCCTGTTTTCTATCTGTTGCAGGACCCTTAACACTGTATCTAAAAATTTAAGGAATAGTGCAATATAAGAAATTAATTGTTTGATTTATTGGTTTGGTAAGAACAAAATGAAGGTTTGGTTGGAAGGGTGGGGTAAGGCATCACATATTCTGCAATGTGTGTGTCTCATGGCCCCTTAAATCACTAAAACAATCAGAATATTCTGCAAAAATAATTCAAATTAAAAAAAAATTGAAAAGAAAGTCTGCACAAAGAAACACATGCCAGAGAAAAGCAATGTGAAAATGAGAAATTTGCAGCTGTAGTAGTGACAAAGAATCCCCACAAGTCTATAAATGGGATTGTGGATTCATCCCGCATGTTGATAAACTCAGATGATACTCTCATTTCACTGCAAAATGTGTTAATGTTGCTATGCAAGAACGTCAGCCAACTCTGTGAGATCCAATGTTGATTTCTGAGTGACCTTTAGGTATTTATGAAGAAAAAATTTAATCCATGATCATTGCATTCTTTCCGATGACCCAGAGATCTGGCAACAACAACGCCTTTCAGTGGTGGCAGAATGACGAACAGCAGGCAGCACTTCTCACCTCCACAAAGATGTGTTATAAGAAAAGGAATATGTAAGTGCTCATATAGCATTCTGCTGATAGCAGAAGGATGGCAATGAGGTGGTAAGTGCAGGCCCAACTGATAGTTGATAATGGGCTAATGGTGGTTTGGCCACAATGAGCTAATGATTGTCTGGCTTCAGCCACAGATGGTTAGCCATTAGTAATATGATACCAACACGCACTAAGAAATGGCAAATCGTAGGATCAAGGACCAGAATGGCTTGCCCCCACAAGTCAAAGTTTGCTGCTGCAAATGTAAAGGCCACAAGCAGTGTTGAAGCTGTACACTTCAAAATAACTGCACCAGCATCATGGTTTTCACTTATTGCCAATTCCTATGCATTGTGCATCAGCATCCACAACAAATGATGAACAATTCTAATGCTAAGCATCTACCCTGGACAGCTTAGTACGAGCTCTGTCGTAGGGTGTTGCCAAAGCAGCCATTAACCAAGGCAAGAATTTGGGATTTGATCAGGGTCCGATACTCTGTGCAGTAAAAGAAAGAGTGTTTGCTCTGAGTGTGAGAGGTTGGTGGTTCAAACCCTGGCCGAGTATACCAAAGACTTCAAAAATGGAACGTGCTGCTTCCTTGCAGCACTTTGAAAGGATAGAGCATGGACAATCAACACTGGGAAGGCAATGGCAAAACCACGCAGTGCAACCCTTGCCAAGAAACTGCTTTGGCAGCACCAACACTCGGTAGAGAGTTGGTATAATACATCATAATCATCACCGACATAAAATATCCTTCTCCTTTCTGAAAGTACTGTTAGCTCCGAGCATGTTTATCAGCAATTTTTAGTAGACAGGACAGCCAAATATACTTCCTCAATAAAAAATACCATATATCTGTTTGAATATTTGACGTGTTTGTTTGAAATATGAAATGTTTGAAATGTTTGAAATAAAAAAAGTTTGAAATGTCCTGTCTGAGAAGCACAAGGACCACAGTTTGTAATTGGCCAGTTGCATCGGGAGTCCAAACCAGACAGCTTAAATGAGCCCCACCCCAAAAAAAACACTACTTCTAATTTGTTTGTGGAGTGTAAATTATTTGCTTCAAGGACACACAGTACGATCAAAGCAAGAACACAAAAAGGCGAATTTCCGAAATACAATGTCTTTTCAAAAAGTTTGAAACTAGGACATTTCATTGGTCCTATTAATATGTGGAATTTTTTGCCGATTTTGAATCACATGAAATTCCAGACAGCCACAAGCAAAATGATGGATTATAATCCAATAAAAGACCAAATACAGCATTAGAGCCATCGGCAGGAACCCGAACAGGTAAAGATGTATGATATAGCCTGGGTTCTTGTTCCAGTGTAAAGAATCTTCAATATGATTGCAGAGAAAAACGCTCGAGCCATGGAAGCACACTGGGGCTACAATGTGTGAACCCAAAATATAATAAGGACAAATGTGTCCAAGAGCCGCATCCTAAAGGTTTTGTCTTCACTAGAAGAACAAGAAGAGGAGGAAGAAGAAGAAGAAGAAAACAAAAAAATAACAACTTCCGATATTTCGTCACGTGCCTTGATGGAGCCAATAGCGAGACCCGTCATAGTGTATTTACGAAATAAATAGTGTATTTACGAAATTACATTACATTAAATGGAATAAACTTTAAATAGTAACGTGAACTTTTCAAAACTTTAAAGCAAATTTAAAAGTTCATGATAGACGCTCTCATAAGGCACCATCTATGCGAGGATGTGTACAGGTGTTTAGTATTTAAGGAGATCCGGATCCTGTATATAAAAGAGCCGAGTCCTAAAGGTTTTGTCTTTACAAGAAGAAGAACAAGAAAAAGAAGGATAACGCAGAGCTGGCTAAAAATGTGTGAACTCGAGTATAATATTTTCAGTGATTCCCCACCGTTGAGCGATAGGGCTAAACTAATACATAGCACGATATCTCAAAAAGTTGTGGACGAGTTGGGTGTTTGACAAGGAAGAATTTATTCGATTTCGGTGAAGATCTGAATCGGGATCTGGATACGAGAATTATTTAATATTTTATCAGTGATTCTTCACTATTGAGAGATGGGGCAAAAAAGTAGATATAGTCTGATATTTCAAAAATGTACTGGGCCCGATATGTTCTTGTGATTCAGGAATTGCGTGGTGGAGGTATATGCTCTACCGAGTGCCCTTCTTGTTTACAATTGCTATTATAAGGGGGGTGGACACTTATCCAACCAAGATATTCTAGTTTTGTATTTTTAATGAATTTTCTGAAATTTGTAGAATTTGTTTTTCGCTTGGAAGTTGTGGGTTACGATGTGTAAATAAAGGTGGAAAAAAAGACTGATTTAATGAAATTTAATTCCAGGCTATAGGGCAAAAAAAGGTGAAATTTTTCAAAGGGGTCTGCACTTTCTATAGGCACTGTATACGCCGTGTCCCAAGAGGAAGAGTGCAACAAAACCATGCTCGAAACTCTAAAGTCTAAAATGTAAACCACATGTCATCCATGTGATTGTTAAGCAGTCCTGATTACTGAGTGATGAAAATGTCTACTTACTTAGTTACCTGGGAAACAAGACTCCTGCTACGATGAAAATTTATGCCCAATATGTCTATTTAACAATTGGCATAACAACGATAACTGTTATCAGTTATCATAGGGTCAATACACGAGCTTTAATCTCTACGAGCGAGAGGACAGATTCTCTCAAGATATTGACAGTACAATGCGAGAGGTGGCGAGGCAGTGTCTGTATCAAGTGAGAGAGCCAGAGTCAAAAGCGAGTATAAAATCATATGTTTCTTTGAAAGCCTTACAGCATAATGGGCTGCAGTAGAAGTGATTGAAGCAAAGGGAATAAAAAAGAGACTATTGAAATAGAGCTGATGAGGAGACTCTGTTACGTTAATGAGACATAAAACCAATTCGAAAGGAGAGGATTCAAACAATGCTTGAACAGAAACGTAGTACGATGATCGATATGCTCCCGACAACTATAGATGACACTCCCGCCAACCCCATATTTCGCACCTGAGACCAAAATAATGTGGAAATGTCCCACCACATCCCTCGATTCTGCTGGAGTCACGTACTGCATGTTGGCATCTTTGCAGATCACCTGCTACAAAATGTGAAGCACTGACAACGATCACAAAGGCTGGAAGTCAATGCGAGTCCGTGCCCATGTTTTGTGGTGCAAAAGCAATCACCCCAGATTGATCCTCTGCCTCTGTTTATGGGCCTGTTCAACCTCTGTGGCTGTAACTTCAGCAGCCAGCCAGTTCAACCACTCCGTCAAAAGACTACTGTCATATAGCTCGCCAGCGTCGTATTCGGCAAGCTGACCAGGTGTGCCTCTCTCTATGGCTCAGCTTTTCTCTGCCCAGCTACTCATAGACTGCCCCAGTCCCCTTTGTTTCCTGATCTCATTGCCTCCTACCCCCAGGGTCTATCCTCCCAGGTAACTTCATCTCATCAAAGACCTGAATTCAGACAATGCCATACCTACACATGGCATTTCAACAATGCCTCACGAACCATGGATATGTCGTTACAAGTCTGAACAACAGACATGTACAGCCAACTCTGATAACACGGTACAGTTACTTGTCTGGTCCACAGGAGCAGGATGTCTGTCATTGGTGAATCAACCATATTACTTGCTCCCCTAACCCTTTTTGGCATTCATTTTCATTTTTTCAACAGCTGCGATGTATGAACTCAGCTAGTTAACTACTGCAACTAAAGTTGCTTCAGAAAGATGGTGTAATTGAATCTCATAAATTAAAATCAGAAACACTTTTGAGGATAAATTGAATATTTCTTCACTTACTCGAACAGGATAAAAAGCTCTTCCAAGGTATTTTTAGCTTCTCTGGAATTGGAATTCCAGATAAGGTATTGTCATCGTGCACCATCCTCTCTCCGTTCATCTGTCTCCTATTTCAACATCTCCAGCCAAAGCACTGGGCTGATCCGGCTGAAATTTGGCAGCAACGTTCTGCCACTGACTGGTAACGGGGATGCAAAGCTCGTTCCGTGCACATGGCTTTAAGTTGGTCAAAATGGCAGACTTAGTCAATTCCTTCAAAAATCTTCTTCTCCAGACCCACCAATCAGAATGCGACCAAATTTGGGTTACAGCATTAGGCCAGTGTAGAGATGTTAAATTGCAGATGCCAATGCCGATCACATGACCAGAAGTGTGTCAAAATGGTGGTCACGCAAATTCCTTCAAAAATCTCGAGATCCACCATTCAGAATGTTACCAAATTTGGGTTACAATATTAGGCCAGGGTAGGGATGTTAAATTGTGGAGGTCATGCTGATCACATGACCGGAAGTGTGTCAAAATGGCGGTCACACAAATTCCTTCAAAAATCTCTCGAGATCCACCATTCAGAATGTTACCAAATTTGGGTTACAACATTAGGCCAGGGTAGAGATGTTAAATTACAGATGCCAATGCCGATCACATGACCAGAAGTGTGTCAAAATGGTGGTCACCAAATTCCTTCAAAAATCTTCTCGAGATCCACCATTCAGAATGTTACCAAATTTGGGTTACAACATTAGGCCAGGGTAGAGATGTTAAATTGCAGACGCCAATGCCGATCACATGACCAGAAGTGTGTCAAAATGGCCGACTCAATCAATTTTTGGGAAAATCTCGTAAATTCCTTCAAAAATCTTCTTCTCCAGACACACCAGTCAGAATGCTACCAAATTTAGATTACAACATTAGGCCAGGGCCCAGACCCAACGGTCCTTTCCATTAGGCCAAGCTCCAGGTCCAGTGGTCCTATTTTTTATTGTCCTTGTTAAAACAATCCACCTTGCTATTCCGAAATGAATAATTTGATAAAAAAAAAAACTTTGTTGATAATTAAAGAGAAGGCTGCTTCAAATTTGACCTGACCTTTTATTTATTGTAATAACTAAGTTTGTATGTTTATAACAAAATGCCATACATGAATTCCTTTTCAATGTATTCTCCTACTTTGGGTGTGTACTTTTCTCATCAGAATGGAAGCTTTCATGTCTTCAATGTAAACTTATTTCGGATGTGTAAATAGTGCTTGCCCTTTGTGGTTGAAGACCAGAGGACAATGAATACCTACCTGTGTGAATGGATTCGAATGAAAAGCAAGAAGTATAACCTGGTGTCAATGGATATCCGAGAGACCGTACCACTCGCTATCTGCAATGGTAGAACCATTACACTGTAAAGTGAACTGCTAATTGGCTAAGAACCGGGTTCTTACTTACTGATATGTAAACAGAGGCATTTGAAGTAAGGGAAACCTCCCTTCCATTTTACATTGTTTGGGAGTAAAACCCTAAATCCTCTTGTTTGGAAGGGCAAGCATGCTACCTGCCATGTGATGCAACTCCAAAGGACATGTACATAGTCAGAGCAGGACACAATTATTCACAGCCTCATTTGTCAAAAACTTCTTGCCCCCAAAGTGCTCCTTAACATGGCTGCTCTTGACAGGTAATCGTCCCCACAGTGTTATAGCCTGCAATCATCTGTTAATTTCAACAGGCTTGACATTGTCATTAACCAGAATTTCATAATGATTTGCTTTTCCACCCTCTCCGTTACTTGTCACTTGTGACCGTCTTGATTTTCATCACATGGATTAAAGAAATACATAATTGTGAGTATTTGTTACCAGCAGTATAAAGAAACATTCTCTCAAAACCTGTGCTTTTACATTCCTCTCCAGACTATTATCTGTAGAGGTGTGCCAAATTTAAATTATATAAATTCCATTACTCTGCCTTTTATAAGGCACACCAACATTCAGGTCAAATTTGAAACACCCTCATATTTCATTTTCATTTTAAAGGTTTGATGTTTTCGTGATAGTGCAGCAATATTGTGTGAAAGTATTGTGCACTTTGAGGTAAAAGCATAAAACTTGGCATGTAGCAGTCACTAATGTCTTGATCAATATCTGATAAAGGCCCAGGAGTTTTTACCCCGTGGGGTCTTCCACCCCACGGGGTCTAAGCGCCACTCACGTCCTCTCTCTTTTCTTGTGTACAGTCCATTTGAACGTATATTTCTCCATTATTCGTGAACATAATTCGATGAAAATCACCAGGCGTATACTAAACACATATGCGCAGACATTAACTGAGCCCAAAGTGCGATTCTGGCCCTTTCGGTCCATTTTCTTTAAATTGCTATTTCTCGGTTATTCGTAAACGGAACCGAACCAAATTTGACAGGTATATTCTAGAGGTCACTCTTCCGGCATTAACTGAGCCCAAAGTGAGATTATGGCTCTTTGAGCCAACAAACGGCCCTCTCGGCCCATTAAAAAAAAAAGAAGCTATTTCTTGGTTGTTTGTAAACGGAACCGAACCAAACTTGACAGGTATATTCTAGACACCATTCCCCAGGCACTAAACGAGCCTGAAGTGCGATTCCGGAACTTTTGGCCTCTTTTATTAAAACTGTTATTAAAAGAAAGAATAATTAAATGCGCTGGGCGAGGCCCAACGCAAATGATGATATGAAACGAGCCTCACTCTTGTGAGGTGTTCTGGTTTCTTTTTCTGATGCGATGAAAATCTTACCAAATTTCAAAACTATCCGTCGTCCGTGCTATCGCTCACCTGAGAGTTGTACGAACGAACTCCCACGGGGTATGTTCGCAATTCGAACTTGTTTCAAAGATGGCCGCCAAATACAAGATGGATGCCAACATAACAGTCAAGTTTGACATAAATCTAAATCCGACTGGAGCACTCCACATGTTCTTCTTCATCATCATCATTACCTATTGTGCTCAGGGGTGAACCGAACAGTCGGGCATTCGGGCACCGACCGAGGGACCGGTTCATCAGACTGGAGACTGGAGTGGGAGGAAGGAGGGTTAAGTAGGGGGCTGTAAAAAGAGTCGGGGAAAAATTGTGGGTAATTGGGGAGTAAAAGGTGTGCAGAGGAGAGGTAAATGAATTGCAATAATTAAATGACTAAAGATAAAACAGAAAAATAAATTAAATTTGATTTGATGTGAATGTGATTTGATGAGTTGATGTGAATTTGATGTGAATGTGTCAATGGATATTCCTCCACCCATGTAAGATGTCAACCCACTGTAATGTTTGATCTCAATTAAAGGTCAGATGAAAAATTCAAGGTAGCGAGAGAGAGAGAGAGAGAGAGAGAGAGAGAGAGAGAGAGAGAGAGAGAGAGAGAGAGAGAGAGAGAGAGAGAGAGAGAGAGAGAGAGAGAGAGAGAGAGGACGGATAAGTGGAGGAGAGACGACGTCAGATGCTTCCAACTTGAGTTAAGATCCGCAAAATCATTTTCAAAGGGCACATGACCTTTGGCCTGATGAATCAAAAATGGAATCAGTTCACCTGTGTTTGAAATCCCTCCAGTGGTTAACAAGTTATTGTGGTAGCAAATTGATTTTCAATTCAACGGCACATACCCTTTGACCTTCTTCTCATTTGAATCCAAGTCTAATGTCTTCACCTTTGTATTACAGTTCATACATGTGTCACGTAGGACTGAAATTTCTTCAGTGGTTTATATGATACTAGCAGGGACACCTGACATTGTCAAATCCGTTGCTGTTCTTATCCTGTTACCATTTTGAAGAACTGAAATTTAGATTTTTTTTCTATTTTTTGTGGGGGCCCAAAACACTTTCTTACACCCACGAAGGAATGGGGTCGGGGATGATTTGATACTACCTTTCACATAGCTACAAAGGTCTAGGCGCTGTGGAGAGATTTTTGAAAAAAAGAAAAAAATTTTTGGACGAAGATCTGTTTGGCCATCTGTGAGAAAAATGGTGGTGACACACACAAACATCTCTCTTGTATGTATCCATTGCAGTAACCCAGATTTTCAATTCAATGGCACTTGACCTTTTGAACCCAAAAGTTAATCAGTTCATTTTCATATTACAGCACATAGTTTTACCAAGTTTGGTCAAATTTGTTTTTGCTAACTGTCTCTGGTGTATGCCCCCTTCCATCCCTTCCCTCTCTTCAAATGGCATCTCAGCTGAATCCGCGTACGAGAAGGCTGAATGCTTCAATTCTGTGTTAGCTTTCAAATTTGGTATCCCCAATCCCTCGCTCTTTGTACCCACCACACCCAATCACACCAAACTGCTCATGCACTCTGTGTCTTTTGAACCTGTGAAGGTGGAGAAGGTCCTTTCAAGCCTCGACTCTGACTCTGCAACTGGACTGGATAACATCAGCTCAAGTGTCCCAAAAACCTATTCTGCTGCTCTTGCACATCCTCTCTCTCTCTGCTATTTTCACCCTATCTTTTGCCCTGGGTCCTCTTTCATCTGCTTGGAAATCAGCCAACATCACTGCATTATAAAAACAAGAATGGCACTCGATAGAGCACATACCTCCACCAGGCTGAACAGTTTCCATTTTGTATCCCACTGATAGAATGGATCCAAACCAAAAATAAAATCGAATCGACTTGTTCTTGTCACCGAACAAACTCGTTCCATGCTACATGCTACACCGTATCTTGTTTTTGGCCACATCTCTCAATGGTGAAGAATCACTTGAAATATTTAAAAAAATTCTCGTATCCGAATCTGGATTCACATCTTCACCAAAATCGATTTGTCCTTGTCACACACCCAACCTGTCCACCAAGTTTCATCCGAACCCGTCCATAACTTTTTGAGATATCCTGCTACATATCGGTTTTGGCCCGATCACTCAATGGTAAAGAATCACTTTAAAAATTCCAGAATCCGGATCCGGATCTTCATCAAAATCTAATAATTTCGTTGTTGTCACACTCCCAACCACTGAACCAAATTTTGTCCAAATCTGTCCACAACTTTGTCAGAAATCCTGTTCACAGACAGACACACGGGGTGAAAATATAATGTCCATCCACTTTTGGTGGCAGAGGTGATACGTGTCCAGCTTGAGGCACCGAAGCGAGTGCATCAGTTACTTGGAGGATGTCACGGCAGACAAGAAATAACAACACTAATGTTGTTGTATGTTGTTTTACGGGTGAAACCTACACAGGAAAAGAGACACAAGGATAACTTTAGAAGCAATATTTATTAATCCCTACTGTCCACCATTAAAATCACGAACACTGATTAAAAGCGACCCTTAATGACTTTCCAAAGAATCCCCAAATTAATATAGTACAAACGTCACGGATGTCAATGCAGCTATAAATTAACTCACAAATTTTGAGGTAGCAACTTATCTCACGTAACCGGTTTGTAAAATAAACCTCAGAAGGTTATAAATTGGTGATAGTTCTGCTGTAAGCACTTTCGAAAGGAAACTGCCCAGTGGGTGCACACAGGATGAATTTGACAGGTCAGTCACATCACAAATATCCTCAGAGAGTGGAACTTGTAACACCAAAGCATGGAGAAGGTCAGAGGTCAGAGGCCGAAGGACCGACCAGTATATTAGAGTGACCAACGTACAGTGGGGGTGAAGTTGGTTCTTGGTAGTCAGGGAATGGGGTCGCTGAACCATTCCAGATTCACATACGGTAGACCCCCTTTTCCTCCTTTGCTGTTTGAATCGGTTTGAAAATGAATTTGCTCACGTGAAATTCAGCGCAGCCACTGCTCCTTCTCCTTCAACCTTCTCCTTCAACTCTCTCCTGCTTTTTGTAAACCGCCGGTGCCTTAGTCTTCTGCAACCTGTCAGGGTCTTTCATTGCATCTGCCACCGAAGGTGGGTGGAGGATATGTCTTCACCCATGTCTGTCTATTTGTCTCTTTGTTTGCAAACAGGATGTCGCTAAAAAGTTGTGGATGGATTATGATAAAACGAGGTGGATGAGTTTGGTAGGTGACAAGAAGAAGCTGATTAGATTTGGGAGGTCCGGATCCAGATCCGGCCTTTCAGTGGGATACAAAACATAAACTGTTCAGCCTGGCGGAGGTATGTGCTCTACTGAGTGTCCTTCTCGTCTTTGTTTTGTTATCGTTTCTCGTGGCCACAGCAGCGCCATTGGTTTCTCTTCTCTCAAGAGTTGAAAGGTGCACTGCAGCCTTGGCCACATTCATCGTGACAGTCAGAAACTCCACAGGACATTAAACAGCCGAAATAATTATTTTACTCAGGACACTGAATTCCTTTTCCTGAAAACACTTTCACCCACAGCACAATTAAATGTTATGCCCATCCGTTGTCTTCGGTGGTGGAGGTAAAAAGGTACTGATCCCCTTAATAACAGACCTATCAGCTTCCTTACAATTATCAGTAAGGACATGGAATCCAGAATAACAGTTGATATGAAATATTTCCTCTTCTCCAACAGCCTCATCTCAGATCACCAATTTGGTTTCAAACCAGGTCACTCTACCATGGACATGCTGCTTTTACTCACCCAACAATGGACAGAGGTCCTCAATGTCAGACATGTGATCAGGGCCATCTTTATGGACAATTTTTTTTTGCTTTTGATACAGTCTGGCATTCTGCTTTGCTCTCCAAACCGTCTGCCTATGCCAGCCAAGGCCAACTTCACACATGGCTTACTGACTTCCTCTGCTCTCGTCGCCAATGTGTGGCACTCAACGGAATCCTTTCATCCACTCTCCCTGTCAATGGTGGAGTGTCCCAAGGCAGGTTTCTGGGCCCGGTCCTATTCCTGATCTTCATAAATGATCTCTCCTAGTCTGAAAAATCCTCTTTATCTATCTGCTGATGACTCCACCCTCTGCCGTGGCATTGCTCATCCTTCAAACTGGCAGGCTACAGCCTCTTCCCTCTCTGCAGACCTTGACAAAAAACCACAAGCTGGTCAAACACTTGGAATATGCCTTTTAATCCTGACAAATCTCACACTCTCACTCTCTCCGAGTGCACTGTCTGACAACCTCCCTCCCCCCAGCTCATCTACTTTCTTAACAATCCTCTTGAAGAAGTTGACTCACTCAAACTCCTGGTTCTCACTATTAGCCATGATCTTTCCTGGGCAAAACACATTTCAAAGTGGCCCTCCAAAGCCAGTCGCCAACTGGGCATCCTCCATCATACAAAGTCCTTCCTTGGCACACCTGAACTCCAATCCACCAACAAGGTCTTCATCCACAGCTTGATGGAGTATGGCCTCCCCTCTCGGCTGGCTCCCCTGCCTCACGTCTTGCTCAGCTTCACGCCATGGAAACCAAGGACTTCAGGTCAGGTATGGGAGCATGTGCCAGAACAGCGCGTCGCTGCGTCCACTTTCCGCCGGTACTCCAGGGGCCTCCGTCTGGCCATCCCCCAGGCAGATGCCAGGCCCATCCCCATCTCCTTGAGATGATGGTCAACCTGCTGCAACCATGAGGCACGTGGTCGGCCCACTGGCCTCCTCCACTCATGAGACTCCCTCGCTGAGAGAATCTGGTGAGCAGGATCAGCGTCAGGAAAACGAGCCACATGTCCATACAGCCGCAGCTGACGCTCACGGACTATGCAGGTAACAAATCTCATCCGAGTCTCTCTCAGCAACCGCTCGTTGGACACAAAATCCGACCAGCAATAGCCAAGGATTCTCCGAAGAGACCTGGTACCAAAGGAATTAAGTCTCCGTCTCAGATCCTTGGTCAAAGTCCAAGTCTCGCACCCATAGAGCAAGACTGGAAGTACCAAGGACCTGAAGACTCGGACTTTCGTCCTCCCGCACAGGTACCGGCAGCGCCACACCCCATGATCCAGTGAATCCATGACTCCCAGGCCCGACCCAGACGTCTATTGACCTCCGGCTCACAACCTGCGGAGACATGAATATCACTGCCAAGGTAAGTGAATCTATCCACGACCTCAACATCCTCACCACAAACAGACACAGACAGGACAGCAGCATCCAAGATGTCACCGAAAGCCTGGATCTTAGTTTTGACCCAAGAAACCCGTAATCCCAACGGCTCCGACTCCTCATTCAGCACCTCGAGGGCCCCCAAGAGGATGTCTAAAGTCTCCGCAAAGATGACTGCATCATCTGCAAAATCAAGGTCCGAGATCTTGACATTGCCAAACGATGCACCGCAACTTGATCTCTCCGACATCCTCCCAAAAATCCAGTCCATACAAGTGCTGAAAAGTGTGGGGGCAAGTACACATCCCTGACGAACTCCAGTAACAACTGGAAATAAGTCAGAGGCGGTACCACCACACTTCACAGCACTCTCAGTACCAGAGTAGAGTTCAGACATCAGATCGATCAGTTTTGGTGGCACCCCACGAAGACCAAGAATCCTCCAGAGGACATCCCTATTCACTGAATCGAACGCTTTACAGAGATCAACATAGGCTGCAAGCAGCCCCTGCCGAAACTCTCGTCTGCGTTCAGTGAGGACACGAAGAGCAAGGATACGGTCAATCGTTGACCTCTTTGGTGTAAAGCCTGACTGCTCTGGACGCTGGTGCTCAAGCAGATGGTGGCGAACCCTATCGAGAATTATCCGAGCAAAGACCTTGCCCGGCACTGAGAGCAGCGTCACCCCTCGGACTTCAAGATTATTGGAATCTCCCACGATGAAGCTGAGTCTATGGGCATATCACTTCCCCCATCTCAGACAGTTCGGTGGTCTCTCTGTCTTCTACCACCTCCTTTCTGGTCTTGCACCCTCTTGTCTTTCCATGCTTTATCCCCACCCCCCCACCCAGGTTATTTGTCCCCACACATGGTCCACCATCAACCCCCTTCTAGGTGAAACTACCTAAATCCAGGATCACTACCCACCTGCACTCAATCGTTCCTCTTTTTATCCCACATGTGGAACCAACTTCCACAATCTCTTCAATCTCATTCTTCCTTCTAGGTCTTCAAGACAGCTGTTCACCATCATCTCAGATCATACCCAATCCAAAACCATGATCTCTTCTACCCTTGTTAACTACACCCCAATCCCTCCTCCATCAAAATTTTCAGTTTTTCCTCCTGAAAGTTTCCATTGTATCCATCTTGTCCACCCGATGCATCCTCTCCTGTGCCCCACTCCTCCCCACACCCTTTGAATGTCCAAGTCTCCCTCTATCTTTTCCTTTTACTATGTTGTTGGTGTTTCCCCCTCCTCTCTGTACTGTTCCCTTTGTCCTGTTGCATTGTGATCTGTTCAGTGTATTAGCTCTTCCATGAGCCTCAACTATGTATCGAAAAAAAAAATTGAACACGAAGGCAATAATCCCAAAACTTGTGGCAGAATAATGAAGTCCAGTACTACAATCACACAATCAAACAGAAAGCTAGATGCATTAATTTCATTTACCTAGCTGTATTTTTCTTTTCTCAAAGATGGCTAAATGGATGGATGACTGATGTCTCGTTTGGAATGACTTCCATAAGAGGTATATAACTGTCCATGTCTGTCTGTCTGTCTTTCTGTCTGTCTTTCTGTCTGTCTTTCTGTCTGTCTTTCTGTCTGTCTTTCAGTCTTTCTGTCTCTCTCTCTCTCTCTCTCTCTCTCTCTCTCTCTCTCTCTCTCTCTCTCTCTCTCTCTCTCTCTCTCTCTCTCTCTCTCTCTCTCTCTCTCTCTCTCTCTCTCTCTCTCTCTCTCTCTCTCTCTCTCTCTCTCTCTCTCTCTCTCTCTCTCTCCCTCTCTCTCTCTCTCTCTCTCTCTCTCTCTCTCTGTCCCCTCTCTCTCTTTCTACAGGTTGACTACCTCCGGTTGCAAATTATCCAAGGAGCAAAGCTACATTTTACCTCCACAATCTGCGATGGACGGAGTTTATATTTTCATCCCCTGCCTGTTTGCCGTTTTTGTCTCAAAAGAAAAAGAAACAATCTCAAAAAGTTGTTAACAGATTCTGATGGAACTTGGTGGACAGGTTGGGTGTGCGACAATGTACGAAATGATTAGATTTTGGGGAAGATCTGTTGACAGATCGGGACCCGAGAAATTTTAACCGATTCTTCCCCTTTGATAGATAGTCAAAAACTATATTATGTAGAAGGATATCTCAAAAAGATTCGGACCGATTCAGATGAAACTTGGTGGATTTGTTGGGTAGGTGGCAATAACAAGCAGATTATATTTTGGTTCAGGTACGAATCCAGATCCAGCCTATCAGTGGGATACAAAACGTGAAACTAATTAGCCTGGCAGAGGTAAGCGCTCACCTGAGTGCCCTTCTCGTCTCTGTTGTGAACCGGGTCTGCCAAGCAACTCATGAGGTTACTGCTTTGCCTGACCGGAAATGTAGTCTGTCCTAATGGCTTGGCCTCTGGCCATGGTGTAGCACAAAATAGTCTGCTCTTGTGAAATACACCATGTAATATTTCTTGTCCACCAGTGAATACTAGCAGATGGGACACCCAGCTTACATCCAATTATGTATGCAATGCCCTGCTTGCAAAGCACCAAGGTGACAGTAGATATTCATGTCGCCATTCAATTGAAGACGAGTATGCTACCACGAAGGTATCCTCGAAGGACCATAATGCGGCAGTTCAGGAGGCGTTCTTGCGTGTTCGTTATGTTGGTTTCGAAAATCTATTTATAACAATCTTCTCTAATTCATGTCATCACTGCTTTTGATGTTGATTAGCGATTATAAAAAAAAGTAAGTGAGTCAATGAGTGTGGGTATCTTGACAGTTCGTCACGTGCTCAATATATCTGCCAAGTAGTTCATGGCAAATAAAGGAAATAATAAAAATTCGCTCATTTGTTTTTTTTTCTGAAAATTCCATAAAATGAAAAAAAAATTCTTCTGAAATAATGTTTCTTTGCATTTAATGTAGGTCAAGCCCAACCCCCGAACCCATGCCCCTCAAACTTTTTTTTTTATCTTGGGTGATGCATGGAAATGGAATCATTGGATGCATGGATTCTTGAATTTAATAGAGAATGTGTTGGTTGGCAGGGGTGGGTGAGCAGGGGGGGGGGGCACTGTTTCAGTTTCACAAACGTGATGGGGGGCTAATTTAGCTGTTCCCAAAAGGTGGGGGTGGAGCAACAGCCACACAAGCCGCTATGGCATATCTGTGTCTGCTGTACCCTCTATTGTGCTGTACGGGAGGAACAATTATCTTTACAAGACATTTCTTGCACTTAATTGGGTGACTAAGGGCTGCAAGTCCCATGGTATCTTTGGAAATAATTAGTATCATCCAGCCTTCAGCTTGGCTGAGTAAAATGTAAACCTTTTCTTACGATAGCATCTTGTATTTTTCTTAGGCCTCTGAACCATTTTTGAAACTCACTGAGAATAAGACCTGGTGAACCTTGAAAGGGGAACCCAAACGCTCAGCCCACCTCAAAGCTAATCGATCCCTTGATACCTTACAAAATATATATGATGGGTCTTTTTCCGATTTCTGATTATGATGGGTCTCCAATGTATAAAGTAGGTAAATTTACGATTAAAATTAGAAATTTTCTTCTTCTTCTTCAGATTATCTGTGACATCACAAACGGAATTCCACCGCCAGCTCCGTACTGTCTCCGGGTTACAGCGCGATACGATTTCACTGAAACGGCGAATGATTTTCGATTTTCCACAAATATGCCGAGTTGATTTGTCCTTTGTGGTTATATAGCAATACAAAACTGAGATGGTTTCATGATACACCAATGGCTGAAACACCCCGAGTTTGCCATAAATTGGACGAGGTTTGTCCGAAATACCCGAGTGTGGATCGGGCTTACAAAATGTTCGCTTTTGTGCTCGGAACATTTTACAGAGCACTGTTATGAAACAACAGAGATGGCTAGATCTTGTGGTTATCCGCCACGATCGTGGGAGACGTGACCATCGCTCAAAACCAATACCATCTTTACCCAGCTCCCATTGCATTACTTGCATGGGTGATTTGAGCGGTGAATCAAACACCTGTTGCCATTGCCCTGCAGCTATCACAAGCGCACCTGAAAATAATTATCAATTATCAACATGAGGAGATTGGGACCATACTCTGTGCAGAGCGTTGGTGCTGCCTTAGCAGTCTCCTTGGCTATTGGGCACAATCCTGGACGGGTCGCCACTCCGACACAGTATACCAGCATGCTGGCACTCATTTTGCCGACCTCGGAAGGATGACAAGCCGAGTTCACCCCACCTGGTATTAATTCAACAGCTGAGTGGGATCATAGGATCCCAAGCCTACCACATTAACCATTAAGCCAACACCAGGCAAAATTATCAACATAAATATCTACAAGTCAAATGAACCGGCCACCTTCTATTTATAGTGGAGAGAAAATATATATGTATCATCGACTCCTCCGAGATAATTTGACCTCGGACACAAAAATGTTCAGGGTCTCCCCTTCCCTCATCATCCATCACCCCCACAATACCCATCACCATCCCACACCACACCTCTACCATCCATCCCCCCACACCCCCTCTCCACAATACCCACCACCATCCCAAAACCATTCTCCACCCTCCCCCCTCTCCACAACCCCCATCCACTGTGGTGGGACATCGACACCTCACCGACATGATGGTGGGACACGGCATGGACACAAACGGCATCCGCGAAAAGTATGAAATGGGATGATCCTTTAACATACAAGACACCTGGTCAGTCTGCGACATTAGGACAAAGCATTTGGCGCTCATTTTGTCCATGACGTCCGAGTGTGCTGGGCGGTGCCCGTGCTGTCGGGCGATGACGGGTATTTCTGCTGAAGTAATATATAAACCGATTTATCAATTAATACAAAATCCCTTCCTTATAAACCATCGATTGAACAGAAAATCAAACCCTATCAATCTGAAGTGAGCATGTGACCAGTGTTTTCATCTTCATGAAGACTTCTGCCTTCTTCCTCTGAATCGCTCGCATGAGGGTCAAAACAAAATCAGCTCCACAATTCCCCCAGGAGCATCTCCATCACTAATTTTGTCTCCAATAGTTTCCTCAAAATCCTAATGATCACTTTCAACATTCTGAGAACCATCAGTGTTGGTGATGATGCTGGAATTAGCATCTGAATCTGAGCTCGACCTGCACCGTTTTTCTCTGTAAAACCACTGTTCAGATTAAGATGGATTCCAGATGTGACGTCACAGGTGAAATCGAAAATTGACACTTCTCCTTATTCTCCTCCTCCTATTTCTTCTCATCCTCCTCCTTCTTCTTCTTCTTCTTCTCCTCCTCCTCCTTCTCCTTCTCCTCTGTCCTTTATAAAGGGTGAGGTCCGATGGCGCTACGCTTCTGCCCTGCCTTAACCACGATGCTCATCCACTCCCCTTTGTCTTCAGACAACTCTCTCCAATCTCTAACCAACTCTACCTTACAGATATCCCTCCTCACACAATCCTTCCATCCAAACATGGTCTACCTCTTTTCCTCCTACCTTGCTCTCTCAATCTATCCTCCCTCTTTGCCATTCTCTCTTCCCCCCTCAATATCAAGTGTCCAGTCCATCTCAGCCGGCATTCCACCAATATTCCCGTCAAGCTGATCTGCACACTAATCTCCTCCCTCAGTTCATCCATCCTCCTTATATCCACCCTCTTCATTCCTGCAATCTGCCTAACCCAGTAGTTCTCACAAACATGCAGCCTCTGTTGTCTCTCTGTCAGTGCCACTCTCTCAGACCGTAATGGTAGGCTGGTGTCACACAAGTTAAACATTACATATAAACAATATTGTTATGTTTGTGGGGTAGATGGAGGAATTTCATATTAAAGATAGGATTGTATAGTATAGCATGGTCCGTGGATGAGCAGGAGACATCTCCATGTAAATTAAGTAGGGAAACCCATGAGCTTAAGATGTTTAAGTGTCACCACATGTGGGTGGTGGTGTGTTAACTAGGTGGGGTTTAAGTCCAGTTTCCCCAGTGTGTGATTGCCCCCGTGACCTTTTCCAACGTTTTTTTCATTTACAAAGCCGGAAATAAAAGAACCACATTTTTAAGCCAACAACAACTGAGCCAAACGTTTCCGAGCAGGCAAAAAACCCTGCCTTCCCAGATTCGTGCCGGCAGGCTACACCCCCAAGGCTGACTATTGGTCGGCGTGACGTCAGAGAGGACAGCAAGTTAGTAGAAGGGGCTGGAGAGGCAAGAGGGCGGTTGGAAGAGAAGTGTCGCTCGCCTGCTCTTCTCAGCATGACGAGAAAGCTGCACGATTCTCGTTGTTTGTGTTTTGTGAATTTGCTCACGTGCTGTAGCAAGACGCTAACCATTGACTGTTCGGCTGGGTCATGGAGTTTGTACGTTTCTGAGAAGAGAAGGAGAAGAAGAGCGCATCTCTTGGCCTTGTCTCGGAGCCGCAGCAATCGTCGCATTGTATGTTCAAGAAGAAAGGCGGTGCCTTTTGCTGTTAGTGAGCCTGGTGCTGAGAGAAGAGGGGTGTGGCAATCTCAATCGTGAGATGAAACTGTGGACCGTTCGCACGAATCACCTCACGTACGTGACTGCAGAGAATGACTTGGCACCATTTTAGGTGCATTTTCCCGCACTGTGGCTACGCGGCTTCGAGGATCGCCAGGCTCCTAAAAGGTCATGTCTGGACACACAGCTAAGTGCCGGAATAAAGGGAGGAATTTATTTTATTTTTATCTTTCCCCTTGTCTGTGTTTGTGACGGAGTGGAGACGTCTCAAGTTAGGTGTTAGTTTTACCTAATGTTTCATTTCCACTCTTGATATATTTTCATTATAAGTCTTTGATTTATGTTTATGAACCATCATCTGTTGAATTCACTTGTGTTTTTTGTGATTTTTTTGTGATTTACTTGTGATCGTTGTGATTCACTTGTGATCGTTGTGGGTTCGAGGATAAACCCGTGTGCTTCCTACGCACCCTTGCCACCCTCCATCCCGCGCGTGCCATAATCTCCAAGGATCTTGGTGTTAATCGGCTTGAACACGACAATATGTTTACTGTAATACTGTATTTGAATAATATGGTTTGCAGCAACTTCAACTATCAAAACCACCTTCGTTATATTGAATCTGTTTTCAAGCCGCATTGCAGTCCATTTGTGTTAGTAAGTGCAGGAATTGTCAAAACAAATCACGTTGAACATGGTCAGGTTTGGTTTCAGATCACTATTATTTTAACAAGCATGTAACTAGCATGTAACCTCTGCAAAACAATATGCTCTGAGATATATACTTAGACTCTTCTTTGAGAGTCAGACTAGGTACAATATTTCAAATCAAATTGATGTTTAAAGGGGTCATTTTAATACCCCATATTAAAAAAATAGCTGAATTTTGACATTTCCACTTGTTTCTCCTCCTAACTTCCATTCTCTTCTCAATTTTGTGTTTTAATTAATTTCTCCACCCACCCCCTTCTCCAATGCCTCATCTCACACACAACATGCTGATGGGGCCCTCATTACAGTCATGCAGGGGTGCAAATTTTAATTTGGGAAGAGATTTCAAAAGTAGAAGAAACATCTCATTAGAAAGGGTTTTTTTTGGATTGATCATTAAATTTGAGGCATAATAGGCAAAGTCGAGCTTGTCCACTTGAGAGTGAAGCATTTTCAGGATGGAGTGATGGTGCGATGTGTGATTTGGCAGTTTTAATGAGGAATGATTAAATGACACTGTAATTTTAGGATTATGAACTGGGATCCGGTTTTGTGGATGCTGTGGAAGTTGATTGGGCAGGAAGATTTTGAGACAGTTACAGTACACGCATACAGGTTTCACCCCAGGTATATCAACTACCGTCTTCATGAGGCACATCAATAAATCCACGTTAGAAATCAAATTAATAAGTCGATGGCTTATTGTAGCTTGGCTATTTTAGGCGATATAGTGCCATTTGAATATGAAACATGAGGATATTCTGATTCCAATGACTTAATGAGAAGCAGTTAGCACAATGTGTTCCACCAACCTCGGCATGGTAAATTGCATTAGCATATAGCAGCTTAACATTGCTCTACTTTACCAAGGAAGCTGCAATTGCATTGTTTTTATGATGCATTGCTAAAGCAAATAGGGGATACAATGAGATGATATGAAGTATTAAAAAAAAATAATAATAAAAAGAAATAAACAGAAATACAACATAATTGGAATAATCCTGCATTTATATATTAATCCTACGTATTAGACTTACTAGAAACACTCGCTCCTTTGGGGAGTGTAATATTCCCCCCACACCCCCACACCCCCACACCCCTTCCTGAGGAAGTGAAACCGACCTTTCCTCACGTTGCTGGGATGATTGGTGTTGATGACTTTTTTGTATGCATAGTCGAGGCTCGTGGAAGAGCTAGTACACTGCACGGATAAGGACATAACAGGATGCAAAAAGAACAGTAGAAAGAGGGAGACTTGGAGAAACAGTGGGTGTGGGGAGGAATGGGGGTCAGGAAATGGACAATGTAGATCCAGAAGGAAACTCCAAGGAGAGAAAACTGGAAATTTGGATGGAGGAAGGATTGGGCTGGGAGTGTGGATATGGAGGGGTTATCGAGGAGAGAAAAGATGATGGTTTTTGGATGAGGATAGTCTGAGATGGTGGTGAACAGTTGTCTTGAAGACCTGGACGGAAGAATGAGATTGAAGAGGATGTGGAATGAGATTGCAGTTGGGTAAAAGTTGTCGTGCAAGCGATTAAAGTTGGTCTTGATGGATCTTTCATGTTTATCTGAACGGGGAAGTTCAAAAATGTTGTGGGCTGGGTGGAACTCATCTCAGATCGTAGCTTTCACACTTTTCGCTACTCAACTGGAGTTCAGGCTCTCGATGGAAGGCAGATCACACCTAATAATTTTACAAGCAGTCTCGACTATCCTATCCAATCGGGATCGGTCGTTCCGTGTCAAACTACCATACCAGACAGTGAAAGACAGCCAGGACACTCTCTATTCACTGTCCGATAGAACTTGATCAACACAGGAAGGCTAACACCAAAACTTTTCAACCTTCGAAGAAAAAACACAACCATTGCTGAGTCTTCTGCACACAGTGGTTGGTGTTTATCTCCCACTTAAGGTCAATGGAAATATGTATCCCTATAATTTAAAAGAAGTGACAATTTCGACTTCAGCATTGTGAATAACCAAGGGTGAATGGGAGTTTTGTTTTTCCGAAAGTCAACAATAATTGTTTTTGTCTTCATGACGTCGAGTTTGTGCTTGTTGGTTTAATGGTTCAGGTGGTGGGCTTGGGATCCTCAGGTCCTGAGTTCAAATCCCACTTGGCTGTTGAATTAATACCAGGTGGGATTGACAGCCTATCATCCTTCTGAGGTTGGAAAAATAAGTTCCAGCTTGCTGGGATGATTGAGCCATTTGAGTATCCTGTGTTGGAGTGGTGACCTGTCCAGGATTGTGCCCAATAGCCCAGGAGACGTCTTGGGCAGCACCCAATGCTCCGTACAGAGTATCGTCCCAATGGATGGATGGTTGGATTGAAGAGAATTTGTCTTCTATTCTGACGAATGGAATCCAGCCTTTTTCTTGTTGTGTTGTTTTTTGGATTTTATTCTTCGCATTGTGATGCACTTGTATGAAATGTCAATTTAATTTTTGCTGCAAACAATATATTTGTCCAAAATAAATTTTATCTTCGATTTTTTTTCCCCAGGAATTCTGGCCAAAGTATTCAATATTTTCAAAATCTGAATAACTTCAAGGTCTGAAAAGTTTCTGCTTGTGAAGTAAATTCATCTTGGAGGAGTAGATGATACATACATTCACACATACATCCCTTCCCTCCATGATATATAAATTATGAAAACCCAATGGGCAAACAAACGAGAAATAAAGGCAATCTATAAGGATAACATATTACATGACTGTAGTATCCTACTCCCTCCTGCACTCCAATTATTTTAAAATAATTTGGAAGGGATGTTCAGCTGGCAGTCGTTTCTGCTAATATGCTTATGGTATCTTTCAAAAACAGCAGGCAATTGTGTGCTGGTACCCTGGCATAAATGGCAAATTCCTGCTTTCTTTCCTGCAAATGTTAATTAGTGTTCATGAGGAGTCCATTTTAATTCTTCTTTCTCCAAGGTTTCACCATGGCAGATTCCATTGGCAGCTGTTGATGGAAAGTAATGCTTTACATGAGAACAGGTGAAAGCGGACAGAATTTTCAATATCTACCAAGGACTTGGAGATAGAAAAACAGCAAGAAAAAAGTTGGCCGTTGTGATGAATGGCTTATTCCTCCCTTGTCGTTGCAGGCTCTGTTCAATCAGGATGTGGTGCGAGTGATATGGAGAGGGTGTTTTTAATAATAATAATAATAATCATTACAAAAATAGGACTGCACATCCTGAAGCTCACCGAGATCAGGAGAAACAGTTACTCAAACCCCCCCTCGCGTAGACCCTCTTAGACCCTGATTATTATTTTTTTTATTGCCGTGAATAAGCTTTAGTACATCATGGGTGATGAAGGTTGTGGAAAAGTTTAATCAAAACCACGTGTGAAGTTTTGGAGAAGAGAGAAAATGCCGATTTGTTTTTTTTGGGGGGGGGGGGTCAAGTCAACTCGCCCCACAGACCCCCTTAATGAGTGCAGATTTTGATGTGGTCAATACAACTTCGTTAGGCAACAGATATGAAGCTCATGGTCAAGTTTCATCAAAATCATGTGTTTGGTGAGCAGTGTCCAGAGTTGAATGAATGAGTGAGTCATAAGCTCACTGGACTAAAGTCCAGGTGAGATGATGATAATAATAATAACAATAATAATAAATTTCATAATATTTTCAAGTTTTTGTGTATTTGTGTGTTTCTTTGTGCGTTTGTTCATTTGTACGTTATTCCTTCACGGCTGAACCAAAGCACCGAGAGGCTCCAAACTTCAAGTGTACTTAATCTGGGCGAGGTTTTAAGCGACCACACGTTGGCCTTGACGTCTATTTTGAGGCCACCAAAAGCCGTGATAAAGTGCATATTGGGATGTGTGGTCAGGCAGTGCTGCACCCCACACGCAAAATGTAACCACCATGAGGCTAATAACTCCATAACTTTTCAATGTCCAACATGTCCAGAAACCCCCAGGGGAAAAGCCTACCCAGCCGGGCAGCGCTGGGTGTCCCCTCCTCCTTCCCAAGGCAGTGCCGTGGAGCTCCTGCTAGTAATAATAATAATAATAATAATAATAATAATAATAATAATAATAATAAAAATAAACCAATGTCACCCGCAGGGTGACCTGTATCTTGCCAAAAGGTGACCACGTGTGACTTCTTGAAGGTCACACTGAGGTGAACAGAGCTGCTATCCACCAGGAGCGACTCCTTGAGGAATATCTGCCTACGAGAGATTCCGATGAGAATCGTTCCACAGAGTAACCATGAAAAATATGCGTTTGCCTCATAACGTCACCAAATGACGTCATAATGTCTCAAGTCTGACATATCTAGAAAGCACTCATCGAGGTGTTCAATTTGAGGTACAACACGATATGGTTCCTAAAACTTGAAAATTTGACCTTGGGGTCAAATATGTTTGACCTTAGGTGCTAACCATTAAGGTCAAGGCCAATCACCACCAAAAATTAATCAGCTGAGCGCCAGACCATGAACTATAATCCCATGAAGTTTTAAGACGATCCGATCAAAATTACTCAAAAAATAAGGGTTTCGTCGACTCCCTGATTTGCGACAACGTGACCTTGACCTTTGACCTTGACCTTCAAAATTTTGTGCACTGAAAGGGACCTCCTATAGGCCTCTGATATGCGAAGTTACAAAAATTTCCAATGATAACTGTGCTCTGCAGAATTTTTTATACGTGATTACAGACAAACAAACAAACAAACAAACAAAAAAAATAAACAATAAAAAAAAACATACATGCTGACTAACATATCTTGCAAAAACTTCGTTTTGGCAAGATAAAAAAAAAACATACAAGCTGACTAACATATCTTGCAAAAACTTCGTTTTGGCAAGATAATAAATAATTGTATTTATATAATGCCTTCTGCCTATGGAAATGCCTTTTATGCATAGATTTTGCCTATTTTTGTCATTGTCAACTGCAGGATCACTTCATGCTACGGATGAAGTCCTTCTCTACCTGGAGAGGTGTTCAGTTGTTGGATTGATGGAGTAGGAGGATACACAAATAATTTTGAAAGTTGATCGGATCTATTGGTAATCATTACATTTATAGGGGACTAAGTTAATCGTTTGGACTTTCAACTAAGCAGAAATTTGACATAAACTGGGATAAAACCTCAGATGGAATAAGCCAAAAGTTTCATACTTCTATGCTGTATCAGCGAAAGAAAGTTCCTAGCATGGAATACATTAGGCTGGGGTCACATGATATCCACTGAGGCCAAAACTAGTCTGTTTCCAGGAAGATCCTGCTGACACAGGAACAAGATATTATAGACACAAATACATAAAAGGGGTCATGGTATGAGGGTTGCACTGCAACAAATGGTCATGTTTGAGAATATTTCAGCTCCAGGATATGCTGATTTAATGCTTACTAGGTTACTGCATGGATGTTCGCTTCGGAATAGTTACGCTGCTGAATGATTTGCTGCCTGAGGCTTCCAGCTTACCAAAGTGTTTGTGTCTTCTGTAGCAGCTTCTGTTGTTTCCGGTAGTTGTATTGCACAAACAATTTCTTTTTAAATCCCGAACTTCAATCTCCTTAGTATCTGCAATGATAAAGTGTGCATGCAAAGTCATTTCATTATGACCAGTGATAAAGCATTGCAGTATGAATTCATTTTGATTAGCAACTATGAAAGAAATGTCGAGGTTTAAACCCAACACTGTCAGAACAATGGCCTTTGCTACATCTGCACATTTAATTCCATATTCCCAGTCATCCACAGGCAGCTCCCCAAGGTTGGGAGTCAAAAAAGTGACTTTTATATTGGTTAGACCAACTCGGACAACCCTCACTTCCTCATGACCTATTTTTGACATCTTCAGACTTGACCTCTATTAAAATTATCTGTTGCTTCTCTTTCTTCTGCTTCTTGATAGGCCTTTGATATTGAGTATCAATATGACAAAAAAATTCTTGTTGAGTCGTCAAACGAATTAGAACTTGCTGCTTTCCTTTCAGAGATTATCATAATAGTGTGCAGTCTCGAGCCACCAACGCAACACCAGAATGGTAGGGGAAGAGAAGACAACACATCTGCCCAAAATCTGCAAGCTTGCTGATAGTTTAAGAACCAGGCAGCCGCTGGCGAATCTGCCAACAGTGAATAGCCGAGCAGAGCTCTGTTGGCCACTTGTCTTTCTAATGGTGCCTTAAATGCGCCGATTCCCAATTGACCTGTCTGCAGGTATATTCTGCCAAATTGATGATGTGCTAGGAGATACACATTGTCTAATGTCCACGACACAGGCTCACATTAACAAAGGATCTATAAATAATAAATAAATTGGGCCAGGGGAGAAGGGAAGAAAGACACAGCTGCTGTGGCAATCACAGAACTGTACAATAAATAAAAACCCTCATGTTCACGCCCAAGGCTTCAACATCAGACTTATTTATGTATGTGCTTATCTCATTCGACAGGGGAGAGAGAGACAGACAGACAGACAGACAGACAAAAGTGTTTCGCGTGAGCAACGTTGCTTTTGCATGCCCTTAGTGCCAGACACTCCCAAACGTACAGCTCGCAAGATGGCTTGTCCACTCACACCTTGAAGAATTCTTGTCTGCTGAACCAAAGCAGAGCCACACCAGAAACTAAATCGATCCAACAAATGGGCCATTCCAGTTAAGTGAGCCACTCCAGTCAAGCAAGATGGACAGACCAGGGCTAGCCAGAGCGTGGCCAGGAACAGGGAGAGTGAGTTCCACTCATAGTTCCCTTTTATTACCTCTCCCTGGGGCTGTGCTTGGACCACCCGTTGCATACCCATTGGACGACTACATGGGGGTTGCCCCCACTTTACTGGAGCGTTGTGGTCCTCTACAACCAGTGCCCATGCCAGCCATGTGGACGTATCTGGTTCTTGGTGCTTCAGTCCACATGGCCGCCTAGTGCCACAAACACACACTGCCCCTCGCTGTCTCCAGGCCACGTGGAATCTTGTGCTGCCGTTACTTAATGACAGATCGCATTGGGGAAAACCTCAATAGACACTAAGGTGGGGACATGGGTGTGCAGACATGAACAGGCTGGGAGGGAAGACAAAGGGAACTTCACGAAAACAAACTCGACACTGCTGTACATGCATAATAATACACTTATTACGTACGCTTATGATGAACATGTACAATGGAAATAACTAGTGTAAACTAAGCCATATCCATAATATTAGTTTTTTTAATTTATCTTAAAACTAAACGACACGTGAACCCATTGGGTTCCCGCTGTGACAGCGGTTGATGAAAAAAATCATTTCAAGAAAAAAAAAAGATAGTTCCAGCGAACTATACCGCTGAGGTTGTTTGCATTGATCAAATACTCTTGAAGAGTACTTGACTGAATCGGGAATTGATTTTTTAAATAATTATTTTCGTTGCCCGATTCGAACAAAACTTGATATTGCGGGTCAATGTGAAAAAAAAACACAGAAAAGAAAGTCGAAGAAATTATTGTGCGTAATCTTCTAAACACAATTTTATTTATTAATGAACACGGATGTATTAGATCAAAATGGCGATGTTTATTTTATGCTTAAAAATAAATCATTCTTTGTCTGTACTAAATGTTTGAGATTGTTAAAATAAGTCATTTCAAGAAGGAAAAAAAAGATAGCTCCAGCCATCTATACAGCTGAGGTTGTTTGCATTGATCAAATTCTCCTGAAGAGTTGATTTTTTGATTTTTTTTTATTTTCATTAAAAAAATTTTTTTTATTGATTTTGATTTTTTTTGAATTGATTTTTTAATATATTTTTTTTCATTGCCCGATTTGAACGAAACTTGGTACTGCACACTGCAGGAGAATAGTAAGTAAGGTGGGCCGAAAATTTTTGCACTATCGTGTTCTGTTTTGGCTGTATTTCGGGAACATTCATACAAGATGAGAGTTTTAGTAATATATATATATATATATATATATATATATATATATATATATATATATATATATATATATATATATATATATATATATATACATATATATATATATATATATATATATATATATATATATATATATATATATATATATATATATATATATATATATATATATATATATATATATATATATACTGAAACGCAAAAGAAACTTACCACCTTTTAAACCTTCAAATATCAACAATAACACTGCGTGTAGTAAATGTGTGAACTTATTTGTGGACAATAGTGTCCTCACTGTCAGACAAAACGATCACGGATGGTCACTTGAACCTTCAATGGTCACTTCATAGCACAGCTGTTGAACAGCCGTTTTGACTGTCAGTGATTAGCCAAGGGGTACGGGATGATTTTAATGAGCTGCACGTGATGTCTTGATATTGGCTTTAAAAAGGCCAGTGCAAAATGGGCATTTCAATCAACATGCCACGATTGTCAAAGAGACCAACGGCAGTGTGCCTTGGGCATACTGCAAGGCGGATTGAACTACCGTGAGGTGGCACGTTGCCTTGGCTGTTCACACCAGACGATATCAGCCCTGATGGACAGAGACACCCTCCACAACTCTGCAGATGACAGACCTCGATCAGGGAGGCCAAGAGTCACCACTGCAAGGCAGGACAGGGAGATGGTCCGAAGTCAGATGGCTTCAGACATTGAGGACTGAGTGGAACAGAATCCAGCAGCAATCCATCCAAAGACTGGTAGGCAGTATGCGCCAACGATGTACTGCCTGTATCCAAAACAATGGTGGCCACACACGCTATTGAAAGGGGACTGACATTGCACCATATGCTGTTCTGTACTGTAGAACAAACTTAGGAGATGGTGTATCTTGGTCAAAAACTTGACATGTCATCAATAAAATGCCAATGTTTCAATTAGCAATTGTTGGTTTGTTTTATTTTGAACTGTTACAATTTTATTACATTTCAAACAAGTGGTAAGTTTATTTTGCATTTCAGTATAGATGGCAGAAAACATTGATAGAGATAGACTTACTGCCCCACCATCCTGTCGACAACCCCTATAAATGCATACATAAGAAGATTCATAAACAATGCAATGCTAGGTTGGAAGATAAGTAATTGCAAAATGAACACAGTCTGCAAAGGAAAAGAAAATTTAATAAACAAAAAATGGAACGTATTCATTGAAGGCCATTGTTGGTACACTCATTCTGAAGGCTGTTTGGACAAAAAGGCTGATGCGAAAACAAGGCATTGCCTTCACACACAGCTAACTGATTCATATTTCTCATCGAAAGGGTCGATACGCAATCTTTGTTTTGCTTCCAATCTCCTGGCTGCCTTGTTTTCTGTGCATTGATTAAAGTTCTCTTGTTTCACATCTTCCATCCAGACAGGAAAAGAGATCTCCATTAGTCATTAATGGAGACTCTTTTTATACTAAAAATGCAAATGAAATCCAAAACAGGTGGTATATTTATGACGAATTTTTTTAAAAATATATAAAAAAGGAGAGCATATCGTCGCTTTTGGACAATATAAATAACTACAACCCAGTTGTTTTTGAAGTCCTGCAGTTTTCACTTTTTGTACTTTTTTTTTTAAACCAGAGACATGGATATATACTCACATGTGCATGTGCACCTGTAACAAACTTCTCCACATGTCTATTTCTTCAGCCACAGGGTGATTTTGCAATTGATATTTTAACTACCAATATCCAATGCCATAAATATATATGGGTATACCTTGCGAAATGTTATATACTGCAGTGTTTTGTTTAACATAAAAAAATAATCGCCGCCAATGCTACATGTGATCGTGCCTTGCAAAGAGGCCAAGCAAATAACTCTCATAACAAGTGATGTCCGTGCAAACACAAACCAGCTTATTAGTGAAACAAAATGGTTAATTCGAAACCAATGCCAGTACAGTAGGAAAGGTGGAAAGCATTATAAGCATGAATTCCAAGGACACAACCACAATAAAGTACAGAGAGAGAGAGAGAGAGAGAGAGAGAGAGAGAGAGAGAGAGAGAGAGAGAGAGAGAGAGAGAGAGAGAGAGAGAGAGAGAGAGAGAGAGAGAGAGAGAGAGAGAGAGAGAGAGAGAGAGAGAGATATTGTCTAGTTTATCATCCTATTATATGAAATAAGGCAAATCTCTGATGTGCATGTATATGTACATATCTATATGTGTACGTCTGAAAATCATTGAAAAAAATAAAAATAAACGGCAAGGTCAATCTCCACCAAATTTTGCATACGTGCTGGGGGTACCTATGGTCAGCTCATGGGCACACATGTCCTCCCCTTCCCACCATGATGGTAGGGGTCCGACACTATTTTCACCTGCACGGCTGGGCCAATCGTCAATCCTGACTTTAAACGATAAGTGCAATTTTTTTTTTCTTCAAGAAAACACACCCGAATCTCCCAAATAATTACTTCGGTGCACAGCTCAGCTTCTTTCTTCAGCGAGTCACATTCCCGGAGGCAATGGGTATTTACTAGTACAATTAAATCTGCTGATGGAACAGTGGGTCAAATGTTACACACAGGATTCTTTTACAATTCTCAAGGCAAAAGGGATTAGGGATGCAAGGTCAAGAATAAAATTTCAGATTTTTTTTGAACATGTAGCTCATGTGGCTGATTTGATGTCCCTTCGACTTGTTACTGCTAATGTATTCAGCTGTATCAGTAGGCACGACTTAAAGGCAAAATATAAATTCAATTTTAGTAACAAAAATAAAACCAACACTAAATACTTATTACAATTTACCATGTAAAACTTCATGTCAAGGGTTACATCATTTCCTTGCCATTAACTCAGCCACAAACCATGACCAACAAGCGTATAAAAAATATAAAACCCCCCAAAATCAGCAAGGCATTAGTCATACCACCAGGGGCAAATTTGTGATCTGCGGAAGCACTGGGAATCAAATAAACACGGACAAATGAATTATTGATTGCTACAGGCCGAATGGGTGGAGGGAAACTAAGAGGCCTTCATGAAAGCAAGAAAGGGGAAGTGGGTGAGCAGTTCGCAGTATTCAGAGTTTGAAACAGTTAATGAGGTCTCCGAGGATATTTCCAAAACTTGCTGGCCAGTCAAGCAGTTACTTGTCCAGTATGGCTGACCATTAGGCCTGACATCCTAATGGAGACAAAGGGTAATTAGCGGGTCACACATATAATGTAAACAGGGACACAGACAAAGGCACTACTCGTCTCAAAGAAAGTTGTGAACCTCGTGCTTGTTGTCACTTGCTAATTAGATGTGGCAATAAAATCCACAACAGGACTTCAACTAGGGATCCTTCAATGGAGCAAGGCTGATAATGAATGGGTTGGAACATTGGCAACCTGCTGTGAAAGGCACCAACTTCTCCACTGTGTAATCTCCATGCTTCTAAAATTGATGCTTTCAGTTCGAAATATAATCTCCAGAAGAAAAAAAAAACATGGAAGGCTGCAGGCCAGGAGATGAGAAATCAAAGACGAGATAGGCAATTTCAATGCTCATGCTCTCAGCCTATCTTATCCTCATGCTGTCACAATCCAACCTGCTCCTGTGCACTTCTTGTTTCCAGGGCAATATGCTCTTTTTCATGAAGGCAAATCCCACATTCTATCCCAACCTTTCCTGGCTCGGGTCTCAAGGCCCAGGTTCAGGTTGCATAAGGAGCCAATAAAAGTAAGTTATTGATTTTTAAACGACCTAACAGAGACAAAAAAAATAAGGCAAGAGATACAATTAACAAAATTGAAAAATTTGTTGGTCTCCATGTAAATTTAGATTATTAAAGGTGTTATTTTCTTCAAGACATTATAAAGTAAAAAAGGTATTCAAAATTGAGAAAGGCAAGATTATTTGTATGAATGATGTTGACAGAACAAGACTGCAAGCTAAAATATCGTTGTGTGTCCATGAACAATTAGAAATTCTTAAATCAACATCTTAGTTTGCATTGGTTTGTGTCCAAGTTTTGGTTTGCCAAATAGTGATAAGGCTTGTTTTTCTAAATAAAAGTTAAAAACCGATATGAAACAAGATAGAACACCTTACGCATGCAGTCTTAAGAAAAAGTACATGGCAAGGGTCTTTTCAACTCTTGCTTTGCGTTTCCAATCACGATCGACATGTCATATGAGCCACAATTTTGTCCAAATCTCGATAATTTCCCGGGAGCGGCAAATTTGATTGGTCGTGATGTCATAAAATGGCATAATAATTTGTCCAAGTACTATGAAACTGGAGGTTTTTGGAAGTACCATGAAGGTGATTTCTGATCTCGTATTCAAACTTATAATTCAATTGAAATAAAATAAAGGTTTTAAAGGTTGTTGCAAAAAAAAAATTTTGGGAAAATTTACCACTGTTTACACACTGTCTTTTTCCACCACCTATTTAACACGTTAAATTAGTTATTCGTGCTGTTTGTGTCCTTTACGACATTGGTAAAACAGCAAGTTTCTTTTTCGGAATAATTTTTACACTCACCAGAGGAGAGGGTATTGTATTTGGGTCCATTTGTCTGTTTGCAACTTGCAAAATCGAAGATTTTAAAAATATATTGGTCAGTCGATTTTGTTATTCTGTCTGTCTGTTTATCGCCTGCAGGTCACAATTCCAAACCAATCATCATGAAACTTTACGAAGTTGTAAAGGTGGTCTCAACTGAGAAGCTGATTGATTTTGAGGTCGAAGGTCAACTCAAGGTCAAACTTCTAAAATCATCAATTTTAGAAGTTTAACCTTCTGTTCATGGTAGAGTTTGTCATTGGCAAGAAGCATATTGTTTTTGACGTCAAAAGGTCAACATAGGCCAAAGGTCAACAAATTTGTCAAATTTCTAAAATCCTCAAATTTTATCCGATTGACTTGAAATTTGAAGAGGATTCATATTTCAGGTTAATTAATTCAACCAGCCAATTATTTTTGAGGTCAACATCGACCAAAAGGTCAACATTGGCCCAAGGTAAACAACTAAGGTGGAATTTCTGAAATCCTCAATTTTCATCCCATTGACTTGAAATTTGAAGAGGATTTGCATATTGGGTTACTGAATTCAATCACCCATTATTTTTCAGATGAACTTAGGCCAAAAGGTCAACATAGACCAAATTTCTAAAATTGTTAATTTTCATCCAATTGACTTGAAATTTGAAGAGGATATGCACATTTCGTCATATAATTTAACCACCAATTATTGTTAAGGTCAAATTTGTTTTATGGATTTTGCAAGTGTTGTGCTCTGCACGACATCTTTTCTTGTTCATCTGTCTGTCTCTTTGTTTGTATATCTGCACAGACATTTCGTGTTTTTCTCCACAACTGCTTGGCAGAGGACCAGAGATTTTCATTTTTTTTTTCACCAGAGGAGCAGCTATTCGTGTGGAATGTTTTCATGATAAATATCACGTTGGTCAAGGGTCAACATAGGCCATAGTAGATGACCCTCAAAATTTTCATACTGATCGGATGTAGCGTTCTACATATGCAATTATGACATCATAACGATGTCAACATAGGCCATTGTAGATATTCAATGGGTAAAATGGTCATGTGGTGTGGCAGCCATGTTGGAAAAGTGGAAAGAATTTGGACCTCTGTATCTCTCAAACCGCACTAAGGCATAAAATTAAACTTGGCACATAGCAAGTACTCCACATGCAGAATAAGTGTGATTTATGATGTCATAGGTGCCTTCATTATGACATCATAATTGCATATGTGGAATGCTACATCCAATCAGCATGAAAATTTTGAGGGTCATCAAAAGATAAATGGGTCCACAGAAAAAAAAAATTGATGGTGTCATCTGTCACGTGATTTGGCAGCCATATTGTTAAAAAAAACTTCTTCTCTGAAATGGCTGAACAGTTCGAGGCAAAACTTTACACATATGACCGCCTATCCTGAGTAACAAAATGTTCACCTATATGATGTCAAAGGTCACATGGTTTGGCAGCCTTTTTGAATTTACCCTAACACCTATAAAAAAAATCTTCTCTAGACGGCCGGACAGATCAAGGGGAAACTTCACATAAATGTTCCCCAAGCCTTGGGGATACCAGGGTATTCACAAGTAATCAATAGGTCACATGTTCTGGCAGCCATGTTGGATTGAGTGAAAATATTTTTTAAATTCTTTCTCTTGAACCACTTCATCAATCGATGTGAAACTTTACAACTATGATCTCTTATTGATGGGGAATATATATTTTAAATTTCAACCTGATTGGACACATAGTCTGGCAGCCAGAATTATTTAATTTTTTGATATGGGGTCATATATATATATATATATATATATATATATATATATATATATATTTCTTCTTCTTTCGGCTGCTCCCTTTAGGGGTCGCCACAGCGGATCATCCGTATGGTCCGCATGGTGATTTGGCACATGTTTTACGCCGGATGCCCTTCCTGACGCAACCCTGGTCGCCTCTTACGACACAGGGATATGGTACACCTATTTTAACCGGGGTATACACCGGCCCAGTACACTGGTATTCATTTCACCGACCTCGGAAGGATGACAGGCTGAGTCAACCCCCTGGTGTATTAATTCAGTGGCCCAACGGGGCTTGAACTCAGGACCTTTTGGATTCCAAGCCGCTGCCCTAACCACTGTGCCAACAACAGGCTCATATATGTATATATATATATATATATATATATATATATATATATATATATATATATATATATATATATATTTATATTTTTTTTTTTCAAAAAAAACATAAGGCTCACTTGGCTGTGCCTGGATGGGTTTGAGGGTAGAGAAGTAGCAGTTAAAACCCAAAGGTTCCTCCTGATGACTTCATCTTTGCTTATTCCTTGTTTTGTTTCCTTCTGATGACTCCAATGCAGGACTTACCTATTTGGTCTTCTATTTGATTTAAATTTAATTCATTTTAACCCCATTCTGAATTCAAATTAATAATATTAAACATAATGGGTCAGGGTCAGGTGTCCGATCATAGCAGGGTTGCCTCAAAGCAGGACATCTTGGTACCCAGTCATCACTGCCAGCTCTTATAAAGTGGCAGTTCTAATCCTGTCTATAATTAAATATGTAACACACCAGTACACAAACGCCACACAAAATACACAACACAAAACAAGTCCTGGCAATGGTCTGCAATCTCTGATTTCTCTTTTTCTTGTCTATTTTGTTTGACTGCCTGCCAAACAGGCAGACAGACAAACAACTACCTCACTCCTCTGTTTGCATGCACGCTCGGGACGACATTCCATCCATTTTTCCAAATTCAGAGCCAAATAAAATACTGCTAAACTGCAGGTTCATGTTCTGATTCGTGGTCAAAACATAAAATTCAACCGAAATTAAGTTGCTCCTCAATTATAGATTGACATTTGTAGATAGACAGACAGACAGAGTGGACCCATTGCTTCACTCTGATTTTCGCTTCCTGCACCTGGGGTAAAAATCATTTACAATGTAATTTAACAACAATGCGTTTAACAAATAAAAATGCATCTTATTAGGAAGAAATTATTTTTATTAATTTAGTCATTTCTTTCTTTCCATACTCAAAAATATCTCAGATAACTAGTAGATATTCAATGGGTAAAATGGAAGTAAATTAAAGAGCATGCTAATGATGCAGAGTATTCAGCCTTATATGTGAACCACATAGGACTAAAAAGGGCAAATACACTGGTAAAATAATGGCTAACGTGAAGCTTAAAAGTGATAGAAAGCCAAGAGAGACAGTGACAGAGAGAGACAGAGACAGAGACAGAGACAGAGACAGAGACAGAGACAGAGACAGAGACAGAGACAGAGACAGAGACAGAGACAGAGAGAGAGAGAGAGAGAGAGAGAGAGAGAGAGAGAGAGAGAGAGAGAGAGAGAGAGAGAGAGAGAGAGAGAGAGAGAGAGAGCAGTATAATCTTTCTAAGGTTAATCACCAACATCAGAAAATGTCAGTGGCCACATCTAAGTTATTTATTTCAAAAATATGGAGAGCAATGTGTAAAAGAAACATAAAACCTTTTTCAGATGAGTATCACAAAGCTGCATTCAGGAAGGGCAAGATCATAATATGGGTTTGGAAATATTTATATTAAATCCAGTTATGGATGCCTGGTTTTGATTTTAAAGGCACAGCTAAATACGGCATTGCAAGACAGAGCATAGGCCAGGTAAGTATTTTAGTTCCACCTATCCCATCTCCACCTCCCTCCCCACCCACAAATATATGGAGTATAATCTCATTATAACACAGAGATAAATTCCATGGAGTGGTAATTGTATTGAAAAGTCATTCCTCCCAGTCATCCCCCAGGCCTTCCCAAAATAATAAATAAAAGTAAAGGTCACCTTGTGATATTCAGGATATGTGAGCTTGTTGTACCCCCATAGTATTATGGCTCAAACAATGACATATTAAAATATATATGGGCTACATTCAACCTAATGCAGTTTACATTTGGCCCAAACTGTGTTTTAGAACAAACTGAAAACAAGATAAATTGTCTGAGATTATGAAGGCTAGGGAGGTTGGGGGGGGGATGGTGGGAATGGGTGACAATTTGTCAGTGGATTTTGAGAACAGATTTTTATTTCTCCATTTCACTGTCTGTTACCCCACGCACATGATGTGAAAAGTGGAGTTAAGCAATTGATTCTCTTCTGTCTGTCCATCTGTCCATCCATCGCCAAACATCGTTCTATGATCGAGGAACAACTTGATTTCAATTGAATGTTATATTAATGAACACGAATCGGAAAATGAACCTGTAGTTTAACAGTACTTTGACTCTGAATTTGTCCTGATTGCACATGCACAGAGAGTAATGAGATAATTTTTAAGCCGTGTAGTCAGTACAATATTTGGTATGTCCTTCCTTTCTTCCATCCATCCTTCCTGAAGAAGAACCACCTTTCTAAAGGCCCGGTCACACCTTGACGTTTTAGCCAGCGATGGCAACGTATTAAAATGTATGTAAAACGCTGGCTGACGTTGAACTTTTGATGTTTTTTTTTTTAAGATTCGGACGTATTCATAACGAGTTGGTCGTATGCATAACATATTAGTAATGGACACAGAACGTTTCGTTGTGTTATAGATAACTTATACCAACGAATGCTGACCTGTTGTCGGCCTACACAACCGATGCCCAACGATAGTCTAACTTCGGCATAGCGCGCTGCACGCATCGCCGACGATGTCGTGACGTAGCCTATTAAAAGGCTGATGCACAACGATTCGAATCATAACTGCCGTAGAAATGGAAGTGTCAACATCGCGGTCACACCTTGGCGATCTTGCCAGCGTATGCCGACCTAAGAAAAATGTGTCTAAAACGTTGGGGAACGTCAAATACGGTATGAGTAAGTTTGGTATATGTGAGTACAACGCTAAAGTACGCTATCATACGTCGTAGTAAGTAGAGTACGTCAAGAAATTTTAAACATGTTCAAAATTTTACGACGTACTCGGCGTATGACACACGTTCTGCATGCGATGGGGATAAGTTTTACACACGATATGTGGACGCTTACACACGTCCACAAACGCTACTTATAAGCTACTCATAAGTCGAAATGCGTCGCGGTAATGTCTTTTTTACGCGAAACTTATTTCTAACTTATGTCTGACGTGCTTTGAACCAATTCTTTACGTAGTCCCAACACACATCGACGTATGTAGACGTATTGCAATGACGTCTTCCGGTCGACAAAAAAAAAAATTAACGTGTTTCTAGGTTACAACTGCCATATAAAGACGTGTTCCCAGCGGTTTTGGGAATTGGTATATAAAAATGGTGTTCATAAAAGGGGAACCCAACTGTGTTTTCGAGTCCTTTTTGAGTCGATGTCCATGTCAGCAGTAACAGTATCAGTATTAGTATTAGTATTAGTAGTAGTTTGTTCATGTTGGCAGTAGTAGGTGAGTGTGAGGGGGAGGGTGTGGGTTATGATGGATCGTCCTTGCGTCCGCGTGTCCACGGGTAGGTTCATAGGCTGCCACTCAACGATTTAAATGGCTGCATCTCCACTATTGAAAGTAGACGCTTGCGCTCAACAATTGGATTTTTTTTACACTCAACGACTTTTAAACGGTACCACTCAGCTATTTTCATTGTTTACAATGAACGATTTAAATTGCTGTCACTCGCCTTTGTTTTTTGACGCTGGGGTTTGGAAATTTGAAACGTTTCTTCTGAACGTGTTAAAACGCTCAAACTCGACTATTTTAAATAGACGCTGCCGATGGACAATTGGAATCATAGCCAAGCTAGACATCGAAGTGTGAACATCCTCGTCATGCCGAAGAAAAGTTTGAAGAATGCTGCAAATAAGTGTCCTGGCCGTGGCCGTGGACGCTGACGCAAGGACGATCCATTATACCGACGTCTTTCAGCCTATGAGTAACTTAAAAGTAACGTCTGTCGATGTGTGGCAACGATCGCGTAACGTGCCAACAACACGTTAATCATAGGTTAGAAATAAGTTTCGGGTACGCTAAACATTACCTCGGCGTGTCTCAATTTATGATTAACTTACAAGTAGCATGTGTTGACGTCTGTCAACGATCGCAGACCGTGCATACAACTTGTGGCCAGCGTAGCGGAACGTGTGAGTCATACGCCGGCATACGTCGTGAAATTTCAAGCATGAAAAAATTTGAGGACAACCGAAAAGTACAACGTTTAAAGCCAGCGTACAACGACGTATGGCAGTGTTTTTCAGCGTGCTCTCAATGTTATCAAAACTTACCCATAACGTATTCAACGTGTGCCAGCGTTTTAGAAAAAAAATTCAAAAATCGGCATACGTTGGCTAAAACGTCAAGGTGTGACCGGGCCTTAACCCACTGTGTTTAATTTCAAAGGGTTCTAAGGTATAATTCTAGAGGGTTCTAAAGTGGAATTCTAGAGGGTTCTAAAGGGTTATTCTCAAGGGTAATTATAAAGGGTAATTATAAAGGGTTCTAAAGGGTAATTCTGGACATAGACAGCATTAGTCATTTGGGGGCCCCATGAAAAACGCAATAATGGTCCAGTGGGGTCCATGCCAACCTGCCAATCCATCATCACACTAATATATGTATTTTGACGTCTGTCTGTCTGTCTGACGTCGATGTGTTCAGTTGTTACTTATGCAATATCAACCAATTAAACTTGCCAAGAGGACTACGGGTCGTAACGCAAAGGTTATAGTGACTTAATTTGCCTTCCTTAGCAGGAATTCCGAAGGTGCTGTGACGCAAATTGGCTTCGTCAATGTATCCCACGTAGCGCCACTCCTGATGGTGGTGGGAGAGGTTCTTATGAGTGATGCTTCAGAACTCTCAATTGTATCACGACTCATGAGTAAGAGGAATCCGTGTTATTTTCACACTCACCTTGCCTATGTTTCTTTAACCTCGATTGCAAAAAAATCCGGAGGAATTCCCGTTTTATTGCCTTTTCCACATTGGAAAGGTGTATACAGCAGCTTGAACGTCGTTCCACCTTATCGTGCCATTTTTCCAAGGATGTCTCAAACTAATGAGAATAGCATCTATCAATAATTCCAGCAATGTGTGTGTGTGTGTCTGTGTGTGTGTGTGTGTGTGTGTGTGTGTGTGTGTGTGTGTGTGTGTGTGTGTGTGTGTGTGTGTGTGTGTCTGCGATCGCTGTTTCTCGATCGACAACCACTGGTCCGATCTCATTGAAACTTGCCAGGTATATTGCTGGGGACCTGAGTATGTGCCTTCTCAAGGTTTGATATTAATTGGACAAGTGGTTCCCAAGTTATGGCCATTTATTTACCAACCAATGACAGGACACGTTGCTGCATAGGCGTGGCCATTGGGGAAGAGAACCTCAGCCATATTCCCCATTACGGGTTACAACGTACGGACTTCTGGAGAGTGATGACTTCCTGTATTCTAATAATTTCTCGATTTCTGATGCGCATTTATAGCTAAACACAATGCCCCAATCCAGTCGTCGTTTACGAGAGCGAAGGAACAGCCTGTGTGGTTGTTTGAAAGTTGTTTTTTTTTTGCATGTATGGCCACGCACTCGTATTAATAATAATATTAACATTACAGTATTGAAAAATAATATTAATAATAGTAATATTAACAATAATAATAGGACAATAATTGGGAGTAATAAAAAGAAGAATATGATCCCCCCTGGCCGCTCCCATCGATGAATTTAAAATTATTTTGTGTGATTAGAATAACGGTAACCCCCCTAATCTCACCGCCAGCCATAAACACAAACTCACGCAAAAAGCTGATCCATGGGGTGTTTTCCATTATCAGTCAGCTTGCTATCGCTTGCCGAGCCAGCCGTTCCTTATCAAAGGTTTTGTCAGACTGCTTGCTTGAGTGCTTCACCCACTTGGTGAGTGAGAGACACAGACACAGACACACACACACTGAGCGATCCACAAGCTGATTGATAAATGAACACACCTCAGCACATGTGCTCAGCCTCAGACCCTTTTCTGGTTCTGCCATTTGTGTGATGAAAACAGTTAATTTCATATGATTTTCACGCATTTCCCCTTTTGTGGAGCTTTTTTCTCCTTTCAGCACTGCTCGGGTAGTTTAGTTTCATCCTCGGGATGGGTGTTCTGATCTCAAAAACCATAACATTCTGCTGTGAGCATGGGTTATTTCATTTTCTAAAGAGAGGTGTTTTGTGATCGTACAATAAATTGTAGTGTGGATTTGTTCAATAATATCGATATTTATTCACATGAGGAATTATGTAAATATTATTGTGATTATTGTTGTATTTATTTACATTAAATGGAGTTGTTATTCCACTCGCTTCCTCCACTAACTTAACCTCACCCCCTAATTTAGGAATAGTCCTGTCAAGTTAAACATCAGGAAAAACATTTTTTAATTGATTGATGACGTCACGTACTTTCTTTCGTTGAGATGTAGCATTCCCTTTGCGATGTGCTTATCACCTCTCACAAGTTGAGATATGTTTTGTCGGCAAAGTGAGACCCCACCCTCGAGGGGCCCCATCTCAAAATATTGTGAACCATGACAGGTTGTGTGGGGCCCCTTGTTATCTCGGGGCCCTGTGCAATTGCATGGGATACCCATCCCGAACACCGTCTCTGATTCTCGAGGGTTCGAACGGGTAATTATAATGAGTACTAAAGCTAATTTCTAAAGGGTTCTTAAAAGTGATTCTAAGGGTTTATAAAGGGTAATTGTGAAGTGTTCTAAAAGGGTAGTTCTAACGGGTAATTCTAATTGGTTCGTTCAATTCTAGGCTTTTCCTATTACATATTAAAAATGCCAGACTGAACCGCTTCCTTCGGACATGGGTGTGATTTTTTTTTTTTACTCTGTCTGCATGGCAGTCAAACTAAATTGAAAATCATTCCAAACACGAAACTTTGTTTAAGGATGTCAGAAATGACACAAACAACAGGCACGAATAACTAATGTAACATGTTAAATATGGTGGTGAAAAAGACACCATTAATGGCGCTAAACTTCCAGAATTATTTTAATACGATGTTTAAAATCATTATTTTATTTCAATTGAATAATAAACTTAAACACTACGTGGGGTGAAGTGTACTATGAACTCTCCAGTTACCCTCGCTGAAGGAGAGGGTATTGCATTTGGGTCCGTTTGTTTGTTTGTCTGCCTGTTTGTCCGCAAATAACTTTTATGTTTTTCTTCACAACCGCTTGTCGGATTGAGAGGAAATTTTCACCATTGGTGCGACTGCTCATGTAGAATGTTTTAATGATAATTATGACATCATAGGTCACGTAGAGTGGCAGCCATGTTGGAAAACTGGACAAACTTTGGACTTCTGTATCTCTGAAACTGCAAGGAAAAAACTTGAAACCGCGCATAGCAAGTACTCCTCATGGGGGATGAGTGTGATTTTTTTTTCTGATGTGCCTTCGTTATTATGTCAAAACTGCATATGCAGAATGCCACATCTGATCAGTATGAAAATTTTTGAGGGTCATCTAGGAATAAAATGGTCCACAGAAATTTTTTCGATGATGTCATCGGTCACATGATTTGGCAGCCATATATATATATATATATATATATATATATATATATATATATATATATATATATATATATAAATATAAATATATATATATATATATATATATATATATATATATAAATATAAATATAAATATATATATATATATAAATATAAATATATATATATATATATATATAAATATATATATATATATATATATATATATATATATATATATATATATATATATATATATATATATATATATATATATATATATATATATATATATATATATATATATATATATATATAAATATATATATATATATATATATATATATATATATATATATATATATATATATATATATATATATATATATATATATATATATATATATATATATATATATATATATATATATATATATATATATATATATATATATATATATATATATATATATATATATATATATATATATATATATATATATATATATATATATATATATATATATATATATATATATATATATATATATATATATATATATATATATATATATATATATATATATATATATATATATATATATATATAAAAAACCTTCACACAAGCTTCTTTGAAATGGCTGAACAGATTATGGCAAAACTTTACACATATGACCTCCTCTCCATGAGGAACAAAAGGTTCACACATATGACATGATCAGTCACATGGTTTGGTAGCCATATTGGATTTACCCTAAAACATACAAAAAAATCTTCTTCTCCAGAATGGAGAAGATGGAGCTGGACAGATTGAGGGGGAAACTTCACATTCATGTTCCCCAAGGCATGCGTGTATAGGGTTTTTTTTTTTAAGGAATAATTGATGTCACATGGTTTGGCAGCCATATTGGAATTAAGAAAAACATTACATTATGTTTTCTCTGGAACTGCATAATTAATTGATGTGAAACTTCACAATTGTAGTCTAATAGTGATGGAGAATACATGTTTTAAATTTCACCTTTATCAGACACTTGGTCTGGCAGCCAGAATTATTAAATTTTTTGATGTGGGGTTTTTTTATTTTAAATAAGGCTCACTTGGCTGTGCTTAAATGGGTTTGAGGGTAGAGGTGTAACAGCTGAAATGTTTAATAGCTGAACCTGATGACTTCATCTTTGCTTTTTGCTTGTTTGCGTTCCTTCTTATTACTCCAATCCAGGACTGTACCTATTTGGTCTTCCATTTGATTTGAATTTGATTTATTTTAATCCCACTCTGAATCCAATTGAATAATAAATTTAAAAAACGTCATGGGTCAGGTGGCCGATCAAAGTGGGGTTGCATCAAAGCGGGACGTCTTGGTACCCGGTTGTAAGATCCTCGGGACAGGTGCTCTGATGTTAAGGCCCGGGCACACCTTGACGTTTTAGCCAGCGATGGCAACGTATTAAAATGTATCTAAAACGCTGGCTTACGTTGAACTTTTGATGTTTTTTTTTAAAGATTCGGACGTATTCATAGCGACTTGGTCTTATGTATAACGATTTGGTAACGGACACAGAACGTTTCGTTGTGTTATAGATAACTTATACCAACGAATGCTGAACCTGTTGTTGGCCTACACAACCGATGCCCAACGATAGTCTAACTTAGGCATAGCGCGTTGCACGCATCGCCGACGATGTCGTGACGTAGCCTATTAAAAGGCTGACGCACAACGATTCGAATCATAACTGCCGTAGAAATGGAAGTGACAACATCGCGGTCACACCTTGGCGATCTTGCCAGCGTATGCCGACCTAAGAAAAATGTGTCTAAAACATTGGGGCACGTCAAATACGGTATGAGTAAGTTTGGTATACGTGAGTACAACGCTAAAGTACGCTATCATACGTCGAAGTAAGTAGAGTACGTCAAGAAATTTTAAACATGTTCAAAATTTTACGACGTACTCGGCGTATGACACACATTCCGCATGCGATGGGGATAAGTTTTACACACGATATGTGGACGCTTACACACGTCCACAAAGGCTACTTATAAGCTACTCATAAGTCGAAATGCGTCGCGGTAATGTCTTTTTTACGCGAAACTTATTTCTAACTTATGTTTGACGTGCTTTGAACCAATTCTTTACGTAGTCCCAACACACATCGACGTATGTAGACGTATTCCAATGACGTCTTCCGTTCGACAAAAAAAAAAAAACATGTTTCTAGCTTACAACTGCCATATAAAGACGCGTTCCCAGCAGTTTTGGGAATTGGTATATAAAAATGCTGCTCATAAAAGGGGAACCCAACAGTGTTTTTGAGCCCTTTTTGAGTCGATGTCCATGTCAGCAGTAACAGTATCAGTATCAGTATTAATATTAGTATTAGTAGTAGTTTGTTCATGTTGGCAGTAGTAGGTGAGTGTGAGGGGGAGGGTGTGGGTTATGATGGATCGTCCTTGCGTTTAACGATTTAAATGATAAACTCAACGATTTAAATGGCTGCATCTCCACTATTGAAAGTCGACGCTTGCGCTCAACAATTGGATTTTTTTTTACACTCAACGACTTTTAAACGGAACCACTCAGCTATTTTCATTGTTTACAATGAACGATTTAAATTGCTGTCACTCGCCTTTGTTTTTTGACGCTGGCGCTCGGAAATTTTAATCGTTTCTATTGAACGTGCTAAATCGCTCAAACCCCACTATTGAAAGTAGACGCTTGCGCTCAACAATTCGATTTTTTTACACTCAACGACTTTTAAACGGCACCACTCAACTATTTTCATTGTTTACAATGAACGATTGAAATTGCTGTCACTTACCTTTGTTTTTTGACGCTGGGGTTTGGAAATTTGAAGCGTTTCTTCTGAACGTGTTAAAACGCTCAAACTCGACTATTTTAAATAGACGCTGCCGATGGACAATTAGAACCATAGCCAAGCTGGACATCGAAGTGTGAACATCCTCGTCATGCCGAAGAAAAGTTTGAAGAATGCTGCAAATAAGTGTCCTGGCCGTGGCCGTGGACGCTGACACAAGGACGATCCATTATACCGATGTCTTTCAGCCTATGAGTAACTTAAAAGTAACGTCTGTCGACGTGTGGCAATGATCGCGTAACGTGCCAACAACACGTTAATCATAGGTTAGAAATAAGTTTCGGGTACGCTAAACATTACCTCGGCGTGTCTCACCTTATGATTAACTTACAAGTAGCATGTGTTGACGTCTGTCAACGATCGCAGACCGTGCATACAACTTGTGGCCAGCGTAGCGGAACGTGTGAGTCATACGCCGGCATAGGTCGTGAAATTTCAAGCATGAAAAAATTTGAGGACAACCAAAAAGTACAACGTTTAAAGCCAGCGTACAACGACGTATGGCAGTATTTTTCAGCGTGCTCTCAATGTTATCAAAACTTACCCATAACGTATTCAACGTGTGCCAGCGTTTTAGAAAAAAAATTCAAAAATCGGCATACGTTGGCTAAAACGTCAAGGTGTGACCGGGCCTTTAAAAACCGCAACATTCTGTTGTGAGCATGGCTTATTCCATTTACTCAAGAGGGGGTGTTTTGTCACTGCCAGTAGTTATAAAGTAGCAGTTCTAATTATGTCTCTTATTAATTACGTAACACACCAGTACACAAACGGCACACAAAATACACCACACATAACGACACAAACACCACACAAAACAAGTCCTGGCAAGGGTCTGCAATCTTTATTGCTCTTTTATTGTTAATATTGTTGTAGTCGCAGATCTTCAAGACTGTCGCGCCACCAGGCTGGTAGGGAATGAAAAGTTCTCCACATCTGCCTGGGGTAAATTTGGTGGGAATCGTTGTTCAAAGCCACACAAACATGGCAAATGTGACTGACAAGATTGACTGCAGAAAAGCCGTCAAAAATTCGCTTTCATTGTGCCTCATGCGTCAAACCCACATTTCTTGACTAACAGGTTAATCTGCCAATTGTACATACACAATGCAGTCCCCTGTTGATGACCCCAAACAGGTTTTCATTTAACAAACAGGCTTTATTTTAAACTTTAAAATTTTATTTTAAAAGTTTCAAGTTTCAAGTTTATTTTCAACAATCATCAATGAAATACAAAAATGAGTAGTTCAGACAATATGGCTATGGATATGAAGTGACATGGAGGCGTCTATCTTCAAGACCAGGCTTGTATTATATATACCTCCCATTTCATACATATAAGTGAAATACATACATACATACATGTATTGGGCCGGAGGCCAGTGGGACCTACCTTGCACCCCACCCCCCCCCCCCCCAAACGACAATTTTTCACTGATACCACAGTGTTCATATACATCCCAAGTATCACAAAAAAGATGTTCCCAGAAAAATAACTCATTTGCACTATGCTTTATTAAGCTGTTTCCATGGCAACCAATCAAAAATTGACGAATCTCACAAAGATCGGCAAAAAGTCAATATCTCTGACAAATATAAACATAAAATCACAAAATTGGTGTCAAATATAAACATAAAATCACAAAGTTGGTGTCAAATTAAAGCTTATACATTTAGGTATTAAAATATATTTTGTTTATGCTAATTAGCTCATTTGCATATTAATTAAATTTGACTTAAAGACAATAATTCCCACAAAAATGCAAGAATTTCCATTTTCTTTCCTTGCAATTTCCACACGTCAGTTGCCGGATACAAGGCAGGTTGGCGAAATTTTTTAAAATAATTTTTGAATTTTTAAAGTAGATTAATTAGCATAAAATACAAAGCACAATGAATCATTCAAAAATCATGTTAAATCAAATTAATCATTGAAACGAATTACCTGGGCCTGATATAATACATAACTGTGACTAATGATGGTTGTGGTGTTTCAAGGACACATAACTCTTTTTTTGTTTGAGTAAAAGTAGTGAAAATAGTTGTAAATGCATTGATATGCTAATTAGGTTCCGCCATTATGGAAATTTACATTTTTGTAAATATCTCACCTTCCGGTACATGGACATTTGTAAATGAGGAGTCTACACCTATGTTTGGAGGGTCAATGAATGAAAGTGAACAGATTTCCTTTGTTGTCAGAGATGTTGAATAGTCTTTATGGATGATATGTTAATTATAATCCCCGATCACCAGGAAGCAGGATCATATTGTTATCGCTTTTTTGCGTGCATGTCTGTGTGTTGTCACTTTTCGCTTCCGTTGATGTAAATGTGAGGTTGTATGGCTCTATAGCCTGGAGCTGTAGGTATGCATGCTGTGATATCATAATCTACAGCTTGACATTGCTCCTTCTAGTTTATACATTGATTGTATCATTCTTATTGTCATATACAACAATACATTGAATAACCAATTTGATTTTTCTTGCAGACATAGTGCGTTGATGGCCCAATTCGTTGCATGGATATGAAACCTCAGAAGAGAAAGCAGGAACAAACTGATGTCAGTGCAAAAAAGAGACAGATATGTATCCTGCATTGTGAGGGAGCAAAGAGTGATGGATTCACCTATCTGTCAGACTTGATGCTTAAGTTGGAACAGTTCACTTGCATCATGTATGGCAAGAGTTGATTTCAGGAAGTGGATGAAGTAAGGGTGCTCATGATAATGGAGAAGTGTGGGGACAAGCCTCTGGACGCAGACTGCAACATTGACCTTGGGAAACTACCTCCATGTAGAAAGTGCTTTGAGCAGCACATCCGAAGAGCTAATTATCAAGCAGCTGTTTGGAAGCGTTCTCATATCACAGATCCCAATATACCAGATGACATGCAGGAACATGGCTGGACATACACAGATGGTGTTATGGAGCCACTGTGGATATCAGGCGATATTCTACCCAAGAAGTCGATTGGTTCACTGCAGGAGGCACTGGAAGAAGACAGTGATGATGAGGATGATGATGAGCCATGCAAATGTGAAGATTGTGTGGACTCGGACATTGAATAGTATGATGGCCAATGAAGGACATAGCAAGCAAACATCAGGCTCAGAATCTGCGAACTAAGGAGACTTCTTCTATATATGACTGATAGTTAATCGAAACAGCGCGATTATCAACTGGTCGAGATTGTCAAACTCAGATGTGTGCTACGAAGTTTGCTAAGACTCCAACAGATTGCAGATCATCTACTCATAGTTTTTGCCATTGTATCGATCTACTTCACAGTAGAGTGCACATGCAGGCGAACAATGTGAAGATAAACCATTTGTCAAATCTGGTGTGTGGCTAGTAGGCTTTCAAACATCTGGTAACTCTGGAAGAAAGGGGATACAGTAAATATTATTAGATTAATGTTTTTATATCCAAATGCATTCAAAGTGTGAGATCTTCAATTACTGCGCTCAGATGGACCATATGAATACATTTTTGCTCTATATGCTCTCCTTTAGCTGCAACTAATTACACATCAGTTTAACTTTTGTGCCTACAGGATGGTCACTATTTCCAGCCTCTGGTAGAGACACATTATGATATAATGACATCCACTCACCTTATTTACAAAATACTGCATTTTAAAATATTTGATTTAACTTCAAGGCCAAATCTTATCAAAATATGTAGTCATGATGCTTACGTGAAACTCAAAACGGAGGACACATCGCTCCATGCATTCTGTTTATAGGGAATAAAGATGTATAGGAAATTCATTGTTCTATGATTTTTGCATGTAATTAAGATATCCAAACATTATTCTACATCTCTGACAACAAAGGAAATATGTTCACTCTATTCCTTGACCCTCCAAACATATGTGTAGATTCCTCATTTACAAATTTCCATGTACCAGAAGTTGAGATATTTACTAAAATGAGAATTTCCATAATGGCGGATCCTAATTAGCATATCAATGCATTTAAAATTATTTACACTACTTTTACTCAAACAGAAAATAGTTATGTTTCCCTTAAACACCAACAGACATCATAAGTCGCAGTTATGTATTATATCAGGCCCAGGTAATTAATTCTATTGATTAATCTGATTTCGCATGATTTTCGAACGATTCATTGTGCTTTGTATTTTATGCTAATTAGCCTACTTTAAAAAATTCAAAAATTTTAATATATTTTTTTCCAACCTGGCTTGTATCTGGCAACACTTAAGTTATGTTTTTTGACAATAAAACTGACATGTGTGGTTAATTACAAGGAAAGAAAATGGAAATTCTTGCATTTTTGTGGGAATTATTGTCTTTAAGTCAAATTTAATTAATATGCAAATGAGCTAATTAGCATAAACAAAATATATTTTAATACGTAAATGTATAACCTTTAATTGGACATCAATTTTGTGATTTTATGTTTATATTTGACAGAGATATTGGCATTTTGCCGATCTTTGTGAGATTCGTCTATTTTTGATTGGTTGCCATGGAAACAGCTTAATAAAGCATAGTGCAAATGAGTTATTTTTCTGGGAACATCTTTTTTCTGATACTTGGGATATATATATATATATATATATGAACACTGTGGTATCAGTGAAAAATTGTCGCAGGGGGGGTGCAAGGTAGGTCCCAATGGCCCCCGGCCTATATTACTTACATTTGGATTTGTTGGAACAATACAGATATTAGAGTGAAAGAAAAAGAAGAAATACAGGAAAGAGAAGAGGGGGAAAGAGAAGAGGGAGAACGATGGGGAAAGGGTAGAGGGAACGAGAGAGGGAACGAGAGAGGGAACGAGAGAACGAACGAGAGAACGAACGAGAGAACGAACGAGAGAACGAACGAGAGAACGAACGAGAGAACGAACGAGAGAACGAACGAGAGAACGAACGAGAGAACGAACGAGAGAACGAACGAACGAGAGAGAGAGAACGAACGAACGAGAGAGAGAGAGAGAACGAACGAGAGAGAGAGAGAGAGAGAGAGAGAGAGAGAGAGAGAGAGAGAGAGAGAGAGAGAGAGAGAGAGAGAGAGAGAGAGAGAGAGAGAGAGAGAGAGAGAGAGAGAGAGAGAGAGAGAGAGAGAGAGAGAGAGAGAGAGAGAAGAGAAGAGAGAGAGAGAAGAGAGAGAGAGAGAGAGAGAGAGAGAGAGAGAGAGAGAGAGAGAGAGAGAGAGAGAGAGCGCTCCAGTAAATATAATGTAAATTTCACCATCATCTTGAAATTATCTTATTTGGAATACTGGTGAACAGAATAAGATTTTTTTATATGTCAGCTCTAAATTTATTTAATCGTACTAATTTCAATTTACGTTTAAATGAATAAAGGCCGGGAGTTAATTTCAGGTTCAAGTCTAATGAATTCCAAAATTTTATTTACGGCAATAACTAACGTTTTCTTTGCAGAATTTGTTCTAACTTGTGGAAGATAGAGCATCCTGCTTTGTCTTGCAGCGTAACCATCGACTTGATAATTTTTCGTAAACAATTGCACGAAGTTATTTGGTCATTCTTGTCTATCTAGCTGTAACATAAGGTTTCCCAACTTATACAAGTACATTCATTGATCGTTAACATTTTGTTTTCAAGAAATAAATTGTTTGTATGAGATCGATAGCCTTTGTGGCAAATAAGTCTCATCCATCCATCCATGCATCCATCCATTGGGACCATACTCTGTGCAGAGCGTTGGTGCTGCCTAAGTAGTCTCCTTGAATATTGGGCACAATCCTGGACGGGTCGCCACTCCGACACAGGATACCAGCAAACTGGCACTCAATTTGCCGACCTCGGAAGGACGACAGGCTGAGTCAACCCCATCTGGTATTACTTCAATCGCAGAGTGGGATTTGAACTCAGGATCCTAAGATCCCAAGCTCACCACCCTCACCACCCTCACCATTAAGCCAACATCAGGGAAGTCTCATAACTATTTTTAATCATTAAAATCTTATCTATCTGCAGCTTTAAATAATTTCCCCAAGCATGTAAACAATAATTCAGTCCAGACAAGATCAGAGTAGAATATAATGAAAGAAGTGCAGTATTTTTTTTTTTTAACTTATTAATGATGCCAGTTTTAACATAAATATTTTTGCACAAGTTATTCACATGTATTGTCCATGACAACTTTTCATCAATTACAATACCAAGAAATGTGGTTTTCTCGACTTTGCATAAACATTTTTTGTGAATAAGAATGGGTTCCAGAAGCATGGAAATAGTGTTTGTAAAAACCATGTAGTTGGTTTTATTTAAGTTTGCTGAGAGCTTATTAGAGGTTATCCAATCAAAAACACCTTTAAGTTGAGTATTAACCATTTCGACTTGAATGTATGGATCTGGGTGAGAAAAAAAAGAGATTTGAGTCATCAGCAAACAATATGAATGAAAATATATTGGAGGATTTATAAAAATCATTAATATAAATAATGAACAACAGAGGTTCGAATATAGAGACCTGTGGGACACCACATGTGACCAGTTTACAGGTCGATTCAGTAATTTAGCACAACAAACTGATTTCTATTTGTGAGGTCGTTCTCAAACCACTCCAAGGCCTTGCCTCTAATTCCATAATTTATGCAAAATAATGTTATGATCGATGGTATTAAAAGCCTTAGTGAAGTCAAGGAAAATACCGATGGGACGAGAATGCTTATCAATGGCATTTACAACTTTATCAATGAATGCAAATACAGCATGTGCAGTGTTTTGTTTCTTTCAGAAACCAAATTGTGAATTGTGCAGAGCATTAGATCCATTCAGAAAGTTAATCACTTGAATATACATAATTAAAAAAAAAAATTTAAGAGAAAATTGTTAATAATGAAATTGGGCAGTAATTGCAGACCTCTTGAGAGTCACCCTTTTTAAGAATCGGAACAATTTTGGCGATTTTCATTTTGTCAGGTCCAACTCCAGAGGTGAGAGACGAATTAAACATATGTGTTGACAGAACTATAATTTCAGGAAGTATATGTTTAACCAGGACATTATTCATTCCATCACGACCTGTGTTCTTTTTGTTTTTTAAATGACTTACAATATCCTTAATTTCATCTGCATGAGTTGGAAAAATAAATAATGAATTTGTATTGGGATATTTATCCAAAAAATCAGTAAAAATTCTGTCTGGAAAAGGAATACTCGACTAAATCTTGTCTAACGTCTACAACACAATCATTAAAATATTTGACATTAACATTTTTATCCTCAACTTGAACACTATTTATCTTACGTTGTTCAACTGAAGTATCTTTCTTAATATTACTCAGAACTCCATTTATGTTTTTCTAAGTGCCCTTAGTATCATTTTTATTCTCATGTATCTGCTTTGAGAAATAATCTCATTTTACATTTCTTAAAAGTTTTGAAAGTACATTTTTATAACTTGTGTATTTAAGCTGAATTTGCTCAATGGGGTTTAATTTGTACTTGTAATATAACTTTTTTTTTCTATTTATTGATCTCAATAAGGATTTGGTGATCCATGGAGATCTTCGAACTTTCCTATAATTTGAGGATTTCAATATCTGTAGAGAGATTATTTCATCATAAATATGAGTTAATATTTGAAGACCACAAGGGGAAAACCAGAGATGTCAGGATAAGTCAATTTTGAAGAAACTGAAAAACAAAGTTTCAAGACTTTGGTGGACTGTTTAATAACTGTCATATAGATTTCTTTTCCAGTAAAAGGAAGAGTGATCATTGGCCGATCAAATTAAGCATGTAGCATTTGCCAAGCTTCTGTGTTATTTAATTTAAGAGCAAAGCACGAATCAATGTTGTAAACTGAGATCACTGGTTATTCCCTTGTTTAATAATTGCCATGCAATTTTAACCCAGGATGTGTAGCAAATTCATGCTTGTTGGTTATTAGCATACATTACATGACTTTGGTGATCACGGATTATTTTTTTCAACATTAAATGGTCATTGTTTTTTTGTTTGATTGGTGTTCAACACCATACTCAAGGGTATTTCGCTTATATGACGACAGATTCTCCATTTCTTACTCCGTACTACTTAATATGATGGAAAACTGGGAGGAAACCAAGGATAAACCACCCCCGCGATAGCTGAAGTCACCTCATGTGACTCCCTCGTGTACCTAAGCAGGTTGATTAGGCGATGGGTACATCGAATGAGGATGGGTACTCAGATGCGCTAACCATTAAGCCACGGCGTGGGTCCCACAAAAGTCACAATAAAGGTTTGACCAGACTTGAACCACGATATGCACCAATTACGGAGCCCATGATATAACCAAATAGGCCATTGTAGTGCTCAGAGTTTATGCTGTGAAAGTTTTACAACCTTTCATTTTTCAGTTTCTCAACTCTGAATATTATGGTGGAACAGTTAACATGAATGAAAGGGAGATAACCAGGAGTAAAGTACTGACAACTCTGGGTTTCTACTTGTTCAGCTTTGACAACACTTGTTTTTTCATTGCACGGCTAAACTTTATACCATATAAATTTTGACACCCCTGGTTATTTGTTAAAGTAATATTGTGAGAGGAAACCTTATGTTGCCAACTATTGGCAGGTGCAATAACCCTGAAATTTATAAAAAGTGACATCTCTGGTTTTCCCCTTGTGGTCTTCATTTCTATAAACTTATCAAAAGAGTTGTTTCTACCTTGCCAGACTAAGACCTCAAACCAATCAATTGTACTTTGACATTTTTTGAACTTAACATTTTCAAAAGTCATCTGTTGAGTTAGTTTACTAATAGTAAATTTAGGGCAAGAAATTAAATCAGGTATTGAGGCAAAGACTGGAAAATGGTCTGTAAATAGGATAGGATAATTCCTGCTTCAGAAAGTGGATAAACATTCGTCAAAAAATTATCAATCAATGTTGCTGATTGTTCAGTTATTCTTGTTGGTCTGCCTATAATTGGAATAAATGAAGTTGCCAATATTATGTCCAAAAATTCTTGGGAAAAAGAGTTTTGGCGACAACGAAGAAAGTCAACATTAAAACCACCCATCGAAAAGCAGTGTTTGAAACTATAGGATTTGATAACAGAACTTGAAATTCTTCGATGAATTTATTTTGATTTGAGCTTGGTAGTCTGTAGATAACACCGATCAATATTCCTTTTTAATTTTTTTTTTTTCCCCCAGGATTGAGGATTTCTATCAAAATCATTTCTAATACAGGAATAATGCAATTTAACTCAGAAAGTATCTTAAAATCAAAATTTAAGGAAATGAACAATGCAACGCTGCCTCCTCCAGTTAGCCTATTATTTGTTATTAATTAAAACCTGGCAAAGAAAAAAGGAGAACATGGTTTATCAGAGCAATGTCTGCGAGAGACAAATCACAAAAGATTTTAGGTTGATTTTTTCTAAAAGCAGGCTCAAATTTCCAAAATTTTTACTAATACTTCTTATGTTTGCATGTAATAAAGAGAAAACATTTCATTCATGGGGTATAAATTTTTTTGAGAACTGAATTCCATATGATATCAGATGGATGTATTTGATACTGTATCATTTAGATCAAAACTATCATCAAATTCAGCCTGGTTATTATTAAAGGATAGAGCGATCTCACAAGCAAATTTACAATTGACATATTAATTTTATCCAAGGTGGTATATTGCATCAGAAGTTTGAAGCTTGTCAGATTGCAAGGAACTGAAGGGGGAAAATAACAAAAATTGACAATCATTTATAAATCTGGAATATATTTAAATTATGATGAAGATTGTCAGTATATGATGCCCCCCGAAGATAAGGTAAGAAGGGAAGAAAAAATGAATGAAGAGGAGGAAGAGGAAGAGGAGCAGAGAAGAGGAGGAAGAAAAGAAGAGGAGAAATAACACAGGGTAAGGGGAAAAAACATGGAACAACGTAAAATACAGAGAAACATGATCATGCAGAAAAGCATGTGGATTTGGGAAGAAAAAACAGAAAAAAAACCTCAATGCAAGAGTCACAGCTCACTGTAGCTCTTAAAAGAAGTTTGCACTCAAAATCATTGTTTTCTAAAGAAAGAAAGAAAGAAAAAATTTTTTTGAACCTGTCTATATCTTGTCCAAATGTTTGTTCTGAAACTTCCGCTAGTATCTATTTAATATTATTGATTTAACATGAATCAAGAAAACTAAATTTTATGAACATTCAAAACTAGTGGAAAAAAGATCCAATTTGTAGAACAAAATAGCGAAAAAGTAGAAGAATTGATAATCTATTATCAAATTTGATTTGATAATACCAGGGTCTCACCCTCATCATGGCTATGCAAAAGCATAAAGTACTTGTTCATGGTCCTGCATCTGGGCGAAGTGGACAATTATTGGGTCTGGTGCGTTTCTTGATGGTTCCCCATCTCTCGATGAGCAGATGATTCTCGATGGTTCCTCATTGCTTCTCCTGGATGGCAAACGATGAGCATTTACGAGGAGGACTTTGGCAGCATCTTCTTGAAGGATATAAACTAATTTTGTGAAAACCTTCACTGTAGTTTCATGGATGTTCTCATTAGAAGAGGTAGTAACTCCGTGCAATAACAGACTTTGCTTCCTTCCTGTTGGAGAACCTTGTCTTTGAAATCCGCTCTAACATCCAATAAGTATCCTTTAATTTTCGGCAATTCTTTCTCAACGAGAGTGAACCTTGCTGAAGTGTCTTCAAATGGGGTGGGGAGAAGAAGAAGAAGACGTGGCTGCACATGAGGCATTAAAAAACTGTAACAGATTAATTATTAATATCGCACACTCCCTCAGAATCGTGACAGACTTGATAATATGCCCTTAGCGCATTCATTCAGGGGACACAGGACTGAAAGAGAGATGACGAGACAAAGATATGAAATTGTAACACACAGCAATGATCGCCACAAGGTTGCGGCGGCTTTGCTCAGCGGTTCATCTGGGATAATCCCTGCATTCATTCTCCATGTGCATCAGCGAGAGAGGGTTGAACCACCAGAGGAATGCAGGATTGCCAAAGTAGAGACATTGGACCACCGGAACGGAGAGACACACAGTTGTCCAGGGAAATGAAGACTCTAACCATCAGAGATGCGTGGGACCACCGGAGCTGTGTGAGACCCCCAGAGACAGAATCCAGGAGACAGAACTGAACATAGATCCTCGTGGTGCATTACTCTTTTTTTACTTTCCCAGGCTCGTACAGCATGCTTGTGGAGTGCGCTGCTTGGACAATGAGGCCAGCCATGCCATTATCTAAAACCCCTTGGCCTGTCTGGTAGCCTTCCGTTTATCCCATGCGACCATGTCATGGGCCAGGTCGACTGGCTGCTCACTGAAAGGAAAACACCATATATGGACAGAAATATCGTGGAAGGTTCAATTATAATGTATGGAGGGGGGAAGTGAGGGCTTAGAAACAGACATTTGGGTAGGAAACACGATTTCTTTCTCCACACTTTGCTCAACATGGTCTCTTTAATTACAGGAATTACAGCACACTTATGCTAACATGCACAATGAAATAACTATTCTCATCCATACCCCATTTACCACCTCGGCCAGATCCCAAACAAGACCAAGTTCAAATTTGTTTCTTAAAACGAGGTTGTCCATAAAAAAATATTGTTTAGTTATACGAAGGGTTCTGTGGTTTTGATGTACCCCCAAGCTTCACACTAGCTGAATAATTCATTGATTCTATTCAGACTAAAAGGATTTGTCTTTACACGAGAAGAAGGATGACACCCCTGCGCATCAGTGTGTGATTCTGACATGGGTGCATCCAGGAATGCAAAGATCGAATATTTTTGGTGCGAAATAAAATAAGGTTAAAGATTACCTTTGTACCCACGGTTTCCCCCCACGTTAATGCAGCACCTGCATGTTGCAGAATTTTTGACGAGGTAGAAATGTGATTGGGGTGAAAGAAGAGAAGAGGAGAGGAGTTGCTGTGAAGTTGGGGCTGGTGCAGAAACATTAAGTGATTATAAGAGATTCCTTTATGTGCTATGCATTGCACTGGCTTAATGGTTATGGTGGTGGGCTTGGGATCCTAGGGTCCTGAGTTTAAATCCCACTCAGCTGGTGAATTAACACCAAGTGGGGCTATCTCGGCCTGCCATCCTTCTGAGGTCGGCACAATGAGTGGTAGCATGCTGGTATTCTGTGTCGGAGTGGCGACCCATCCAGGATTGTGTCCAATAGCCAAGGAGACTGCTGAGGCAGCACCAACGCTCTGCACAGTATGGTCCCACTGGATGGATGGATTGCATAATAACATGTTATAGTGTAAATGATAGCTTTCACATTGGGAAATGAGTAATGGCAACAAACCATTCCCCCAAAAAACAATTTAGAGCACTCCAATCTGACTGACAATACTGGTGATAATAAAACAGTGATTTTCAATTTTTTCAGAAGGAAAATAGAAGTCTATTGTCATTATTACTTCTCTCTACTATCTGCCTTCTTGTGGGGTCAACTGGGGAATGTTATTTAGCCCAAGTTTTTCGCAAGCCAGCTGGCCAGGCTTGACATTTGATTGGTGTTGAGACAAATTTGTAAGTGGTTCAGGATGATGGTGACAACTCACCAACTCTTCGCAAAAGACATCATGGGATCTTTAACATCTACGAGCGACCGGTGCTGCCAAACACAGTTTCTCTGGCTCAATGTCCTTCCTACGGATGGTGAATACATTGATGGCTTGTCCTGCATGTGAAACACCAAGGTGACAGTTTATACTCGTAGCCAGGTCCCGACTCAAACCCAGGCTTGACAGCTCAAAGGCAAGTGCATACTCCTCTTAGCTATCCTGTCAGCCCTAAAAAGGATATGGGTGATGGAGGAATAATTAGTAGAATGGAATGTTAATATGTGGTGGGGATTTTTGCAATTCTCCACCATGATTAATAGAATGAAATGAAATGCCAAATCAATAAGTTTTGCTTTAAAGTTTACTCTTTTCGAAATCAGGAGCTAAGTTTTCTTTGAATGTTGGAAAAAAAAAACCCCAAAAACAACAGCCAAGCAACATTGTTTTTTGCTCCCAAATTATAAACTCCCTTGATTGTTGCTCGACCAAGTGTTTCATTTTCAAAGGGATTAGCAATGTAACTGCAGAGCTGGAAAGCAAATTGACAATTTGGCAAAGCATAACATTATATGAGTGCACTGATCAAGGGAATTGTGGCCTCTGAGCAGAGCAAGGGGAAATGAGCGGGTCAAGGAGTGGGATACAGCTGGTTTCGAGAAACGATGAACGCATAATGATGAAGTTTGATAAAAGGTTAATGCAAGTAAAGCTGAAGTGAAGATAGAAGCAAGAATAACTGTAGTAAAGCAGGTGGAGGCCTTTCCCCCTGCCAAAACAAGTGGTGAATTGCTTCGATGGACATGGTGAAGCCAACAGACGAGGTCTCACTCCTCAGCTACAATCACAGTGGGTTGATTGGCTATGCCTTCACTGTAGTGTATTTGTATTGTGTTTAAAAGTTGTGAACAAACTGCATTCTTCAGGAATGTGAAAATTGTGTTCTGAAAATAATGTATCAGGTTAAAGTTTTCAATCATTTTCTGTATTCATCCGTCTGTCACCGAGTGCCCTTTTCTTATTTCCTCAGCTAAAAAAAAGTCTTGATTAAAAGCCATCGATATAGCAGCAAGTCAGGAGACACAAAGTTTAATGACGTACAATCTCACTCTGAAACGAGGCCTTACAATGAGATTTCAAAGGTTGAGGGATGGTAGAATTGCTGATCAGGTTTGTCATGTTCTTTCCTGCACTATGCCCTGCTTTATCCTGTTATGTTCTAAGTACCTGAACTGTCTGATCATTGATTCATTCCCTTGTGGAGTCGAATCTGCCGAAAGTTCTGTCCTGGTGAAGTTCCTGCAGACTGACACTGCATCTTGGAGCATGCTTTCCTTTTAAAGGAGGCATAAAACTGACTCCTCTACTTACATTTCAGCTGCAGGCATTAAAGATGCAATAGTACAGTAAGGTTGCACAAGATGTCCTTGGCAGGAAAGGTGAGGGATGATCCCACACCCGACTCCCTCCCCCATCTCCCAAAAAGGGTTTGGTCATTATGTGCCAATATCCCAGCTAAATTCTCCACTTGGAGATTAAAGGGATGTGAACTGTAAGGTTAGATAAAGTGAATGGTATAAGAATGGCGCTGATGTTGAAAAGATAAGTGGATTGAGTGATTAAATTCATGGAATGCGGTTACGGCACAGGCACGATTGTCCAAATGTACTCATCCTTGCGCTGAAGTTTCATTGTCTTTCCTTGCCCTGGCTTGTGCTATAGTCTGAGTGTGTGTCTCAAGATGAAAAGACTGCAAGTTAAAGTCCAATCCTGTACACTATTTTCATTTGTTTCACCTTATGTCCTTGTTTTGTCCTAAGTCAGTCATTAATTACCTGGACAAGCTTTATCCAATATGTAATGCACCTTCCGGTATCCTCGGATAATGGGGGAAAAGAAAACCAAAGAATAAATATAACAACAAAATTGGCAATAAGTTACTGCCAGCCAAGGCAACCAAATCACATCATATTCGCTCCATTAGCTGCGTTACTGGAATGTTGTAAGTTTTCTTGGTTTTTGTGTTTATAGTTTGCCAATGAAAAGGAATTATAGGCAGAAAATTTATGGTAAGGTCCTTGTTTCATAGCACTATATTTCGTGAGTTAACCTTCTTTATAAGTTTATTTTGTTTAACAAGAGAAAGGCATCTTGTTTCAAGAAGGTGTCATTTTCTGTGCATTCCTGAAACTAGAGGTAAAAGTTTTATCTAACTTGACGTTTTAAGCACAAGTTATGAATAGAAAAGTACGAGAACAGAATGTTCCCAGGACAATGACTTTGGGAGTAGATGTAGATGAGTCTCTTGAAGGAACTTGAGAGTTCATAGAACACATGACCCCATACAGTGTTCAGGCATATACTTCAATTGAGCTGACGTTTGTAGATATGACAGACAAACAGACAGAAGTGAACCAATTGCCTAACCCCACTTTATGGTTTACGTGCATGGGGTAATAAGCAAAACACATGCCAGTAATTGATAGACAAGGCGAACGGAATTCCAGGATGCATAAGAAGAGGAATACTCTGCAACATATAGACAGCAGAAAGCACAAACTTCTTGAGCAGCAATATGAAGTTTAATTTTTAGCATATCAGAGGTGCTTTGAATGGACAAACCAACCCCATTGATGGTATCCATCCATTGGGACCATACTCTGTACAGAGCATCAGTGCTGCCAAAGCAGTCTCCTGGGATACTGGACACAATCCTGGACAGGTCACCACTCCAACACAGCATACTCAAATGGCTCAATCATCCCAGCAAGCTGGTATTCATTTTGCCTACCTCAGAAGGATGACAGGCCGAGTCAACCTCACCTGGTATTAATTCAACAAGGAGCAGAATTTGAACTCAGGACCATAGGATCCTGAGCCCACCACCCTAACCATTAAGCCAACACCAAGCTTGGTATGCAGTCCAACAAAGTCCTTGTTCACCCTCTGGATTCTCTGTTTCTCTGTTCACCAATCTTTCTCTACTCACAGAGCACAAGCAGATGTCCCAGCAAAGTGAGTTCAAGAAAAGGGTTTGAGAATACTGCATTCTGGAGGAAACGGTAAACTTTACGAAAATACAAATACAAAACCAATTGCATTACAAAATTTTGCTTAGAGACATACTCCTAATCCCTATCATAATTAAGAAAAAGGTTTTATAAAATATTTTGTGCACTACTCTTATTTCATCAAATGTACAACACTTGTACTCCACTGTGGATTCAGCGCAGGTCACTCTCCCCTTGACATGCTGCTTCTGCCATCCAAACAATGGGAAAAGGCCCTCATTGTCAGACATGAGTTCAGGGCCATCTCTCTCGAGAAATATTGAGCAATCAATACAGTCTTTTATGCTACCTTGCTCTTCAAACTCTCTACTATGGCATCCAAAACCACCTTCACACATGGCTTACTGACTTATTCTACTCTCTTAGCCAATGTATAGTTCTCAATGGGATCCTCTCATCTCTTCCTGTCAAGGCTGGAGTGCTCCAACACATGGAAAGCATTGTGTGCAAGGCCAGAAAGGAGATGGGAGAAGACAGAGAGACCACTAACCTGCCACTGATGGGAAAGTGATAACGCCCATAGACTCAGCTTCATTGTGAGAGATTCCAATAATCTTGAAGGGCTTGGGTTCCATGGTGTCAAGCTGAGCAAGGTGTGAGGCAGGGGTTCCCCACCCCCTTCCCCCAGATGGAAGAACAGTACTCCATCAAGCTGTGGATGAAGGCCTTGTATGTGGAGAAGAGTTCAGGTGTGCTAAGGAAGGACTTTGCATGATGGAGGATGGCCAGTTGACGACTGGCTATGGAAGCCAACTTGGAAATGTGATTTGCCCAAGAAAGATCATGGCTGATAGTGAGACTCAAAAGTTTGAGTGACTGAACTTCCTCAAGAGGATTGTTAAGAAAATCGATGGAACCGTTTGCCAGGTGGTCCTTTCTGAGGACGAGAGAGAGAGAGAGAGAGAGAGAGAGAGAGAGAGAGAGAGAGAGAGAGAGAGAGAGAGAGAGAGAGAGAGAGAGAGAGAGAGAGAGAGAGAGAGAGAGATAGATATAGAGAGAGATAGATATAGAGAGAGATATATATAGAGAGAGATATATATAGAGAGAGATATATATATATATATATATATATATATATAGAGAGAGAGAGAGAGAGAGAGAGAGAGAGAGAGAGAGAGAGAGAGAGAGAGAGAGAGAGAGAGAGAGAGAGAGAGAGAGAGAGAGAGAGAGAGAGAGAGAGAGAGAGAGAGAGAGAGAGAGAGAGAGAGAGAGAGAGAGAGAGAGAGAGAGAGAGAGAGAGAGAGAGAGAGAGAGAGAGAGAGAGAGAGAGAGAGAGAGAGAGAGAGAGATATATATATATATATATATATATATATATATATATATATATATATATATATATATATATATATATATATATAGAGAGAGAGAGAGAGATAGAGATAGAGATAGAGATAGAGATAGAGATAGAGATAGAGATAGAGATAGAGATAGAGCTAGAGATAGAGAGATAGAGAGATAGAGAGATATAGAGATGTCAGGATTGAAAGACATTCCAAATGTTTGATCCACTTGTGATTCTTTCAAGGTCTGAAGAAAGGAGAAGGCTGCCTGTCTTTCTGTTCTGAAGGATGATAGATATCACAGCAGAGGGTGGAGTAATCAGCTTAAAGAAAAAGAGCATTTTTCCAGAGTCAGAGAGATCGTTGATGAAGATTAGGAATAGGATGAGGCTTCAAACATTGCCTTGGGTCACTCCAGCCTTGATATGGTGAGGAGATTAAAGGATTCCGTTGAGAGCCATGCATGACCCACAAGAGTAGAGGAAGTCAGTGACCCAAGAGTGTAGTTAGTCTTGGATGCCATACACAGAGAGTTTGGAGAACAAGGTGGGATGTCAGACTGGACTGCAAGCTCAAGATCAAAGGAAGTTCGGTCTTAATGCCCTTCAATACACCAACAACCATTGCTGGCCATGTGCCCTTTGGCTTACCATCCATCCAATAGACGTTGCACAAATACGAAAAAAAAGTAAATAATAAAAAAGGTCCGTCTAAAAAGTAACGGGACTGAGCCTGATGTGTGCTCCACTGACACAAATTGAATGAACGGGTTGCGTCACAGTCTTTCACAACATTCCAGCAATATGTATGACTGGTGATGGCTGACTACACTCATTGTGTGATTTTTTTTTTACAGGTATTGCTTTACACGTTGTCTAGTCTGAGTCGTCGCGCAATAAGCCGTGAGCAGAGAGCCAATCTGGTTTCTTTCCAAGCTTGGCAAAACACCTTCTGAATCCTTTGCAATGCTGCAGCAAGTCTACAGGGAAGAACCGATGTCAGGTACATGTGCATTTGAATGGCACAAGAGGTACAAAGAGGGACGGGAGGAGGTTGAAGAAGATCCACGGTCTGGAAAATCTTCAACTAGCAGAACGGTGGACAACATCGAGCGTGTGAAGCAGATGGTCGACTCACGATGCGGATGATTGCTGTGGAACTTTCCATCAACAAGGACACTGTCTGGAGCATCATCACTGAAAATCTCGAAATGCGCAAGGTGTGTGCAAACATGGTCCCCAAGCTGTTGTCCGAGGACCAGAAACAGCAAAGAGTCACTGTCTGTCAAGACATTATCGAGCGCCTCGAGGACGATCCAGACCTGCTTGGGAGAGTCAATACTGGCGATGAATCGTGGATATTCGAATACGATCCCGAGACCAAATGGTGGAGTCGTCAGTGGAAAAGTCCGGCATCACCAAGACCAAAGAAAGCAAGGATGTCGAAGTCGAAGGTCAAGGTGATGCTCATCACGTTTTTTGACATAAAGGGCATCATCCACTTCGAGTTTCTACTACAGGGTCAAACAGTGAATCAATACGTGTACAAAGAGATCCTCCGGCGTCTCATGAGATCAGTCCGGGACAACAGGAGGGATCTGTGAGAGAACAATGCCTGGGTGCTCCACCATGACAATGCCCCTGCTCACAGTGCCCTGAGCATCCAACAGTTTCTGGTGGAGAGGAACGTGGCAACTCTGGAGCAACCCCCATATTCGCCAGACTTGGCCCTTTTTCATTTTTCAGATTTCTTAAACTCAAGGGGGCGATCAAGGGGACCCGATTTCCTGATGTGGAGGCCATCAAAAGGGCCATGAAGATCGAGCTCCGGAGGATTCCAGAATAAGCCTTCCGGGGGTGCATCGAAGCATGGAAGAAGAGGATGGACAAGTGTGTGAGACTGGAGGGAAACTATTTTGAAGGGGACAAGCTGTTATTTCAATATATTTTTTGGAATAAAATTTCTGTGAAGTCAGTCCAGTTACTTTTTAGATGGACTTCGTATATAAATCACTCTGCAGGTGAAACACCAGGGTAACAGTTTATAGCTGCGTCGCAATTCCAACCCAGGCTCGACAGCTCGAAAGCGAGTTCATTTCCCTCGAGGATATCCTGCCAGCCTCAATTCTCAGTAATTGTGCCAAATAACAAAAGGATCAATTGTCATTTAGTCCACAATTATTTGGATTCAGGTCAGATATGGCAGCATGTGCCAGAGCAGCGCGTCACTGCGTCTACTTTCCGCCAGTACTCCGGGAGCCTCTGCCTTGCCATCACCAGGCAGATGCCTGGCCCATCCCCATCTCCTTGAGATACCGATCAACATGCTGCAACCATGAGATACATGGTCGGCCCATTGGCCTACTCCACTCATTAAGCTCCCTCACTGAGAGAATCTGGTAAGCAGAATCAGCATCAGGAAAATGAGCCACATGCCCATACAGCCATAGCTGATGCTCAGAGACTATGCAGGTAACAAATCTCATTTGAGTCTCTCTCAGGAACCGCTCGTTGGACACAAAGTCCGACCAGTGATAGCCAAGGATTCTCCGAAGAGACCTGGTACCAAAGGAATTAAGTCTCTGTCTCAGATCCCTGGTCAGAGTCAAGTTTCACAACCATAGAGCAAGAGTGGAAGCACAAAGGGCCTGAACACTCAGGCTTTCGTCCGCCCGCACAGGTACCGGCATTGCCACACCCCATGATCCAGTGAATCAATGACTCCCCAGGCCTGACTCAGATGTCTACTGACCTCTGACTCACAGCCAGCAGACATAAATATCACTGCCAAGGTAAGTGAATCTCTCTGCGACCTCAACATCCTCGCCACAAACAGGCACAGACAGGCTCGCAGCATGCAAGATGTCATTGAAAGCCTGGATCTTCGTTTTGACCCAGGAAACCCATAATACCAGTAGCTCCAACTCCTCATTCAGCACCTCGAGGGCCCCCAAAAGGATATCCATTGTCTCCGCAAAGATGACTGCATCATCTGCGAAATCAAGGTCAGAAATCTTGACATTCCCAAATGATGCACCGCAGCTTGATCTCTCCGACATCCTCCACAGAATCCAGTCCATACAAGTGCTGAAAAGTGTGGGGGCCAGTACACAACCTTGACGATCTCCAGTAAAATCTGGAAATAAGTCAGAGATGGTATCACTACATCTCACAGCACTCTCAGCACCAGAGTGTAGTTCAGACATCAGATTGATTGGTTTTGGTGGCACCGCAGGAAGACCAAGAATCCTCCAGAGGGCATCCCGACTCACTGAATCAAACACTTTACAGAATCGACATAGGCTGCAAGCAGCCCCTGCCAAAACTCTCATCTGCATTTGGTGAGGACCCGAAAAGCAAGGACACAGCCAATCGTTGACCTCTTTGGTGTAAATCCTCACTGCTCTTGAGGCTGGTGCTCAAACAGATGGTGGGGAACCCTTTCAAGAATTATCTGAGCAAAGACCTTGCCCGGCACTGAGAGCAGCATCACCTGTCGGAAGTTGTTGCAGTCTTGGTGATCACCCTTCCGTTTCCAGAGAGGGACACCAAGGCCCCTCTTCCAGTAAATTGGGATGATGCCTGTGTTCCAGGCAGAGCACAGAACTGCATGCAACGACATGAGTCCAGCATTTCCGCCAGTCTTGAGAAGTTCAGCATGGATGCCACAGATCCCTGGAGCTTTACCCAATTTCAACAAGTTCACCACAGCCTGTGTTTCCACCAACAAAGTTGGACCACAGTTGATTGGGGTGTCGGCAATCGGGATTGCATCACCCCTGACATCAAACTCGACAGCTGGTGGATCAGCCTGGTGCAGATGCTCAAAGTACCGGTCCCAGTGGGCCTTCACTTCAGACTCCTCTGTCAAGAGCCCACCACCCTCTGCTCTCACTGCAGTACACTGAAGGATGGACTTAGAGGAACGCAAAGCGTCCCCTGTGAGCAGGACGAGAATCACTTGACCACAGTGATGCTCTACCACTTCACAGATTCCTCACACATAGGCCTCCTTGCACGTAGTTTTACACCCCTTAGTGCATGTACTGTTTTACTCCTCAGCTCCCTGAACAGCTCAGCTCTGCCATTCAGCCTGGCCCTGCGACTCTGTTCAATGGTACCCAGTGTCCCTTGAGAGACAAAATTCTTCTTCACCCTACTGTGAGTTCCAAGACATCCACCGGC
>NC_140964.1:103385283-103392783 GCF_056783735.1 Eptatretus burgeri | reverse complement strand
CAAGGTGGATCATGTATATGTGCGTGCTTGTATGCATGCAATTGTGTGCATATACAAAGTCAGTGTGCTCAAACGTGTGTGTGTGTGTGTGTGTGTATATGTATATATATATATATATATATATATATATATATATATATATATATATATATATATATATATATATATATATATATATATATATATATATACATATATATATATACATATACATACATATACATATACATATACATATATGTGTGTACTAATGTCTGTGAATGCTCAAGTATATGTGAGCACTTGAAAACGACTGTGCATTGTTGCTAATGGCCTTGCACACTCCCAAAAGATGCAATTATAACTCATGCAGCAGCCATTCAAATAGAGGATAAACATATGTACACACACACACACACACACACACACACACACACACACACACACACACACACACACACACACACACACACACACACACACACACACACACACACACACACAACTCTACGAGTTCACAACAGATCAAAATAACAAGAAAATATTCACTGTACCTGTTTCGCAATTCCAGTTGTGCAAGTTGTAACGTCGCGTACTCTCCAGCTCTCTGTCTCCAGCTCTCTGTCTCCAGCTCTCTGTCTCCAGCTCTCTCTCTCTCTCTCCAGCACTCTCTCTCCGGCTCTCTGTCTCCAGCTCTCTCTCTCCAGCACTCTCTCTCCCTCTCTCCAGCACTCTCTCTCTCCAGCACTCTCTCTCTCCAGCACTCTCTCTCTCTCTCTCTCTCTCTCTCTCTCTCTCTCTCTCTCTCTCTCTCTCTCTCTCTCTCTCTCTCTCTCTCTCTCTCTCTCTCCAGCACTCTCTCTCTCCAGCACTCTCTCTCTCCAGCACTCTTTCACTCTCCAGCTCTCTCTCTCTCACTCTCCAGCTCTCTCTCTCTCACTCTCCAGCTCTCTCTCTCTCACTCCCAGCTCTCTCTCTCTCTCTCTCTCTCTCTCTCACTCCCAGCTCTCTCTCTCTCTCACTCCCAGCTCTCTCTCTCTCACTCCCAGCTCTCTCTCTCTCTCTCACTCCCAGCTCTCTCTCTCTCTCTCACTCCCAGCTCTCTCTCTCTCTCACTCCCAGCTCTCTCTCTCTCTCACTCCCAGCTCTCTCTCTCTCTCACTCCCAGCTCTCTCTCTCTCTCTCTCTCTCTCTCCCTCTCCCTCTCCCCCCCAGCTCTCTCTCTCTCTCTCTCACTCCCAGCTCTCTCTCTCTCTCTCACTCCCAGCTCTCTCTCTCTCTCTCACTCCCAGCTCTCTCTCTCTCTCTCTCTCTCTCTCTCTCTCTCTCTCTCTCTCTCTCTCTCTCTCTCTCTCTCTGTCTCTCACTCTCCAGCTCTCTCTGTCTCTCTCTTCTCTCTCTCTCTCGCTAATTGTTTCCCTCACTTCTGTTGGAAAAGCTTTTCCCTACCTTTACTCTTTCAGGATATCTTTCCCGTCTGACTGTCTGTCTGTCTCCGTCTCTGTCTCTCTCTCTCTCTTTCTCTCTCCAATCGCTCTTCCCCAGCTCTCCCTCTCTGTCTCTGCTGTTTTCTCGCACTCCCCCTCCCTCCTTTACTTCAGCTTCCTCCCTCGCTCCCGCCTGCTGTCAGTGCAGACAGCAGTCGTACATCAGCACAGCGCTGCGCACCGGTGGGATGAGCGGGCGGGAGGGTGCAGGAGAAAGGCAGGGAGACGGAGGTAAGGGGAGAGACATCTGGAGATTCTGAGGCAGAAATATCTGGCCAGGAAGGAAAAGAGGGTGGGTGTTGGGCTGGCGCAGGGCAGGGCTTAGTGGTTCAACAACACCGAGGGAAAGATGCACGCAGAGCAGCAGGTGCGTAGAGGTGGAGGTGGAGGGAGGGGCATTAAATAGGATTGAAAGAAAGTGAGACGGGATAGGAGAGGAGAGGAAGACAGAGGGCGATCGAGGTGGGAGAGAAGGATGCGGTGGCGTGGAATGATCGCATATCGCTATGTAATCTCCTCTCTCTGACTCTCTCGTCAAATAATTGCGTCTGGTAAAGGATTCCAGCATCGGTTAAAGAGAGAGATAAAATATACACTTGACTTTTATATCCTTTTAATACAAAGGTATAAAAAAGAGAGTTATAACAATGCAACTCAAAAAGAGAGAAAAAAAAACAAGTTACAAATAATTATCCATGACACAAAAGATTGACCAGCAAAATGTAAAATAAGACAACGAAGTAAACACTAACTAACCATCAGAGATTTTTGCCCAAAAAAAATAATCCATCATTTATTCACCATAGTTTATCAAATGCTTGTGACTGACTGGGATGAGGGTGACGGTAAAATTCCAGCTTGATCCGGCTTACACAAAGGGCTTTAAACATTACCAAGGCATCCCTGCTCGACAAATCATTCTGTATCCGTGACTTTCTAGTTTTATAGATTGCCAACCTAGCTTGGGAAATGAAAAAAAATTAACTAGAACTCTCGTTGGGAGGTTAAAAAGACCACAGGGACCAAAATGAGATTTGGAAAACTGAAATCAAGAGAACTCGGCGAGCAAATAGCGTTTTCAATAAAAGAAACGGAGCGGTTAGACGATTGCATCGGACAAGGTTTCATTTTGTCCACAAAAGGGACACTGCTCACTTATCGCTTGTGAAAAGTGGTGAATAATGGAGATTCATAAAAAATGGGCAATTTTCCATTGGTGGTCATGAACGTGTTACGGCACAGGTTGTTTGTAATACTATCCCCGATTAGGGCATAAAGAATGGGTATGTGGCAGGACTACAGACCACTTACAAGGTGCAAGGGTGGACAAGGAAGGAAAAGGAGCTTTTAAACGTTGTAGTTGCAAGGTTTTACAGTTGTTACCAGAAAAAAGAAAGAGAGCAGCTGAATTTCATAGGCTCTATATTGGGAGAACTATGAAGATAAATGAAGATTGGGGAAGGGGGGGGGGGGGAGACTAGGAAGCAAAAGTGGATGCGACTCAGAGGAAGGTGTGAGAGGATTCCACCAAGTTTTGGAGGTACAACAAGTACGGAGCATCAATTTAAAAAACTTCTCACCTTTGCCACCGAAGGTGCATGGAGGTTATGTTTTTACGCCTGTTTGCTTGTCTTTCTGTGCATCTGTTTGTGAGCAGGATATCTGAAAAAGTTATGGATGGTTCTGGATGAAACTTGAGTTAATTTCTTCCACAGTGGACAGACTGGTTGTGCGACAAGGCAAATTCATTCGATTTTGGTGAAGATCCAAATTTGGATACTAAAATTTTTAACTTTCCTTAATGATTCTTCACCATTGAGAGATAGGGCCAAAACCAATATATAGCATGATATTTGAAAAAGTGGTACACTGATTCGGACAAAACTTGGTGGACAGGTTGGGTGTGTGACAAGGACAAAGTGTTTCGATTTTGGTGAAGATCCGGATAAGAGAATTTAATTTTTTTAATGTGATTCTTCATCATTGAGAGATAGGGCCAAAACCGATATATAGCATGATATTTCACAATGTTGGGGACAGATTCGGCCAAAACTTAGTGGACAGGTTGTATGCATGACAAGGACGAATTGATTAGGTTTTGGTGCAGGTTTGAAAGATCCTGATCCAGTTAAGGATCCGGATCCGGATCTGGCCTATTAGTGGGATACAAAACATAAACTGTTCAGCTTGGTGGAGGGATGCGCTCTACCAAGTACCGTTCTAGTTTATTCTGCAACAAAACCTAATGACAGTGGCTGGGGAAAGAGCAACACTTCATCATCAATCATTTACATTGCTTTTGAGGTGGCACAATTTGGTTATTGAGGCATTGATTAATTGCTGGATAAAAATTCTGTCAATATCAAATCTTTCAAAGAGTGAGTTATAAAATATATCAGTGAAAAACATCGACCACTCATACGTAGTGAGGTAGCGGAGATATGTGAAAGCTTGCCAATTATTTACTTGACTTTCGTGAATGGAAAGCAGGAGCGATAATTCAACTTTGGTCAAAGTCCATCAGGTACAACTCCTGATGATAGCCCAGTTTCCCAGCTTGACACAAGTTGCAGTTGATAAGGTTTCTCCAAGCCAGCAGGGGCTCGTACAAAAAAAACGCCCAAGTCATTCATAGACGGAAGGCCACAATGCGGCATTTCACATTAACAATGCCTTGGCCACCCTCAGACATTGGTAGGTTCAGCCCTTCTGGTCGCAGCAAGTGTTTTCCAGACCAGAAAAGTGAGTGACAAACTTTTGTGTTTCATCCTCCAATGCAGTGGGTGGCTGTAAAGCAAGGACCTTGTGCCATAAGATGGAGGTAACCTGGTTGTCTATTACTAGTATTCTGCCCAGGTAAGACAGTTGACAGGGTAGGCATTTCCAATTCAGTAAAAACAGTTATATGTGTCAAAGCAAGCCTTCCAATTTGAGCCTCACAACATTGCTGGGACCAAGGAAAATACCCAAATATTGAATCCCATCTCTCCTCCAAATAATATTTACAGGTAGAGAAGAGGAGAGGAGATGAGGGGGGTGAGGTAGTTAGAGGGTTCAAGCCACAGGACTTCTGTTTTTGTACAGTTCATTTTGGTTCGTGAAACTTTACTAAAGAGATGAAAGCCACCGTGCATCATCCCAGCAACATCACCAGCACCACTGAAACACTCAAATAAAGGAATTAGAAATGGGAGAAATCCTCCACTCGTCTCTCTTATTGAATATTTCTTCAACATTGATTTTGACATTTTAATTTTAAGTGAGCCAGTATCGTTCAAGATTTTAACCTGTTCTCTTGTGAGCAAAACATCAATTCTTACTGCTCCTTTTCTCTGAATTGTATTAACGTTAATCATACAAGGCTTTTGATTTTGAATACAAGATTTATTAAGATTGCTTTGATTAACATATACCCCAGTTGACACTTTACTACTCATTTATTTATCAAAAAATTATTTGAGACTAATCATAACACCATTATCTGTACTAATCTGCAATTCTGTTTCTTCCAAAAGCAAACAATATGTGTAAACTTCTTCATTTTCTCCTCCTTCAAGGTATAGGGAAGTATCTACTCGATTAGACTTTATAGTTTCCTTTTGAGCACACAGGTAAATTGCATAGATTTAATAAAGTTTTTTAAACGCTTCCATATCCAAAATGGGTTCTTTATTACAATTGCTTTCACACACCTTTTAGTAAGACTTGTATGCTTCAGCATAATCATTTTTTCCCAATCAATTTCCAATCTATCTCGTGGATAAAATGTTCCGTCCAGAGAAACCCGAAGTTGTTTCACCTTAGCATTATCACTTAACACATTATTCTTATCAGTAGCAGTTTCTCCATCTGGTTTCTTAAAAATGAGCCATAGGTATCATGGCTTTCCTTCGATAATGCCCAAATTCCATGTGTAAGTGGTTTGGTTTCATTTAACCTGTTGACATCTTCTTTTAAGGTATCATACATTTTGTGTTTTCTTTGAGTTAAGTCTTCTATTCAGCATCTCTTCAGTTTTAAGATTCGGAGTATATTCACAAATTTCCCAACTCATTTCATCAATAACTAATTTATTCTGATCACAAAAAGCACTACCAACACCAAAAAGCAATCTATTTTCATTATCATTCCTTTGCAGTCAAAATCTAATTTTAAGTCCATACAGAACTTTATCATAATCACAAAATCCCAATATTCCTTTAAGAGGAACTGCCACAGGAAAAGATTACCTGCTTTTGTATCATCATTATACATTGCTTTCTTTGAGTATACCAGAGTCTGAAATTGTTCCCATTGCCATATCAGGAAAAAAAACACCTTCAACAGCCCCCTTACCCATTCTATCACAACATGAATACAGTATAAATTTCATCATTTCAGATGTAGCAGAGATATAATCAACCACTTCAACTTCTTGTGCTCAATATACAAACAAACACGATCAAACATTTTCCAGAAGAAATCATTTACGAGTGTAGCATTTGTTTTATTTCCAACCTTAGTGAATGTAAATTTACACAAGAAACTATCGGCGAGATTTAAATACGTTTGTTGATTATTTATTTCAAAACATTTTGTTCCATTTGTATTCCAGTCTGTTCCTGTTATAGCATTTACCTTGAAGTAGTCTTCCTTTTTAGTGGAGTTTGAGATGATAATGGTAACATCCAAATCATAGATACCATCAATTGCTTCCACACTTGCATATATTTTGGAAAAAAAACATAGATGTTAAAACTTTTCAAACCCTGATCCAAGTATTTGAATTATTTCCTGTCGTTCTTGTGGAGACAATACAGTTTTGCCTTTCTTAATTTTATTATTGCTTGCAATTAAAGAGATTCCCTTTGGGCATCTTTTATAATCTTTATAGCACCTGCTACATTTCTCACAGCAGAAGCAGTTGAATCAATGAGTGCTCTATGTTTAAGAATAGTTGAACCTATACCCATTAGAGTATCAATTATCCCATCTCCTTTATTTCTAAATTGATGTCCTACACCCCGTTGTCTCTTAGGTTTATAGTATCCTCTATGAAGATACATACCTCCCCCCTTATAGTATGGGTAAAGAAACATCCCATCCCATGTAATTATTTTATATTTTCCCAACTCGTGTTTCCTTACAACAACCATTGTATTTATTTATTGGAAACTTCATGTAGGTGAATTCTGATGGATATAATTTCTCCATTAAAATAAATCATGCGATTATCTTGGTCAGTTATCCTAAAATTTACTCTGTACTAGTACGGGCCCATAGGGGCGGGCCCGTAGGTGCGTGCCCGTAGGTGAGTGCCAGTATGTGCAGTCTCTCTCTCTCTCTCTCTCTCTCTCTCTCTCTCTCTCTCTCTCTCTCTCTCTCTCTATCTCTCTATCTCTCTATGTCTCTCTCTCTCTCTCTCTCTCTCTCTCTCTCTCTCTCTCTCTCTCTCTCTCTCTCTCTCTCTCTCTCTCTCTCTCTCTCTCTCTCTCAAACCTCGAAAAGGCACATCCGCGGGTCCCCAGCAATATTCCTGGCAAGTTTCAATCGCGCAAAAGAAATAATAATAAATAAATAAACATTAATTGTGATGTCATTCGTGATGTCATAGCACCGTGTCCTGTCATTGGTCGACAGATAAATGGCCGTAACTTGGGAACCACTCGTCCGATTAATATCAAACTTTGAAAAGCACATCCGCGGGGCCCCGGCAATATTCCTGGTTAAGTTTCAATCAGATCGGACCGGCGGTCGTCGAGAAATGGCGGTTGCAGACAGACAGACAGACAGACAGACAGACAGACAAACACACACACAGAGATTGCTGGAATTATAGATGGATATGGTTTTTCCAGACATGGGTAGATAAACCAGTTTTTTTGGTTCCATATTGAATTTATAACCAATTGGGGTTGCGTATGCACTGAATGAAAATACTGTATTTGTTCTTATTCCATCATTATTAGCACCATCAATCAATTCACAGTGAATCCATGCTGAATTTATACCAGAGGATACATAAATGACATTATCACAATAAAACATTCCATTA
>NC_140964.1:103280283-103365283 GCF_056783735.1 Eptatretus burgeri | reverse complement strand
AATGCTTTCTCTGGAGTATCTGAGCACATCTCTATCTACAAGAAAGGGACTGTCAAAGAGTTTCAAAGTATAAGAAATATGACAATAAATTCGAAAGTGGGGATCTTGGTATCTCTCGAGGAGAACCCGTAAGCTTAAAAGATATAACAAAGTTTGAGAATAGGAATAACCTATCAATAAATGTTTATGGTTTAACCGATAAAAACAAAGTCCAAATTCTAAGAGCTAGTAATACTATATCCAATGATAATTGGTCAAATTACTGGCATGTAGATCTCCTTTATTTCACTAATAAAGAAATCGCTCATTATGCTTTTTCAAAAACTTTTCTAGATTGGTTAGTCAAGTTTATAAATCAAAGCATAAATCATATCCTTGTAAGAGATGTTTAAATATCGTTCGATCTCAACAAAGACTTGATCAACATTTAAAGTATTGTTCTAATCATAAAGCAACAGTTTTTGAGATGCCAGAACCAGGTGGGAACGTTGTATTTAATGAAACAAATAAATGTATCAAACACCCATTTGTAATCTATGCTGATTTTGAGAGCATCTTGGAAAAGACTGATGTTAAAAAATACCAAAAGCATATCCCTTGTGGGTTTTGTTGTTGCATAAAATCATCTAGAGGAAGGAAATATGATAAGTTGGAGTTGTATAGAGGACGTGATGCTGCTGATGAATTTGTTAAAATTATCGAGGATGACTATATTAAGCTAACTAAAATTATGTTAAGAACAAATAAACCCCTTGACTTATCTCCAAATGAAGAGAAAGAATTTGAAGAAGCAAGGATTTGTCATATATGATCAGAGGCTTTGGTAAAACTGATAAAGGGGTCATTGCCATATAATGGGGGGGGGGGGGGAATATAGAGGAGCAGCTCATAATAATTGTAATCTTAATTATAAAATCCATACATTCACACCTGTATTTCTTCATAATAATTGCCATTATGATATGCATCTCTTTATAAAAGAACTAAGTAAGACTCCTGGAAAGGTAATAGCAATTCCTAATACAGATCAAAATTACATCTCATTTACAAAAGAGATTTATACTCATGAAATAGATGGAAATACAAATATTAGATTTCTTGCCTCATCACTTTATGACAAGCCCTTTAAGTTCTTTGGTTTCAAACATCTCTTTTCCTATACTTTGTCATCAATTTAGGACTGAAGCTGACTTGGGTAAAGACATTTCTCTTCTTACTAAAAAGGGCATTTACCAATATTATTATATGAATTCCTTTGAAAGATTTAAAGAAACAAGACTTCCTTCTCAAAAGCGTTTTTATTACAAGTTAGGAAGATGTCATATTATGGGTGAAGAATATGAAAGAGCAAAACAAGTTTGGAAAGAGTTTGAGATAAAGAATATGGGTGAATATTATGACCTTTATTTAATAACTGATGTTTTTTTAATCGCTGATGTGTTTGAGAAATTTAGAGAAGTTTGTTATCATAAAGATTCCTGTGGACTTGATCCTGTCCATCATTATACATCTCCTGGACTAGCCTGGAGTGCTATGTTAAAAATGACTAAACAACACTTTGATCTTTTAAGTGATGTATATATGCTCTTGATGATTGAGAAGGCTAAAAGAGGAGGAATTTCACAAGTTTGTTCAAAGAGATATGCTAAGGCAAATAATAAATATCTTCCAGACTTCTCACCTGATAAGCCCACATCTTACTTAATGCACTTTGATGCTAATAACTTGCATGGCTGGGCAATGTCTGAATCTCAACCCTATGGTAATTTTAAATGGGTGAAAGAATACGAATACAAATCTATCTTCGATGATATAATCTCCACAAGTCAAGAAGATTTAGAGAAACGGGATTATAGGTATTATTTTGAAGTAGATTTAAATGATCCCAGAAAACGTCATAACAAACATGAAGACATTCTTTATGGAGCTGAAAAAGAGATCGCAAATCAAGAGCTATTCAGTGGTTCTCAACAACATTTCGTTACTTCTTCAAATGAGTTTAAATATATTCTTACAACTAAATTACTAACAACATTGTTTGATAAAGAGAAGTACGTTTCACATCAAAGAAATCTAAAACAATTGATTACAGGACTACAAGTTAAAAAGGTACATTGGACACTAAAGTTTAGTCAAAGTCATAGGTTAGGTAAATATATTGATTATAATAGGAGAATGAGAACAAAGGCTAATAATGATGTGGAGAAGAACTTTTACAAGTTGATGAATAATTCTGGATTTGGTAAAACAATGGAAAACATAAGGAATAGACAAAATGTAAGACTTTCTACAACTCGGGAGCAGGTGGAGAAGTAGATTAATAAACCAAGCTTTAAAAGAGTAGATATATTAACAGATAATATTTGTGCTGTTCATTTGAATAAAGAGAGTATAAAGATGGATAAACCGATTTATGTGGGAACATCGGTTTTAGATCTTTCAAAGTATTTGATGTATGATAACTTTTATAATAATCTAAAGAAAATATATGGTGAGAATATTGTATTGCTATATTTGGATACAGATAGCTTCATACTAGAGATAACTATCGATGATGTTTATAAGGATACGAAAGAAGATGAAGATATTTATGAAACACATATTTATGATCCTAATAACCCACTCTTTTTGAAAAAGAATAAAGGTTATTGGTAAATTTAAAGATGAATGAGGTGAAAAGTTACTAAGTGAATTTGTAGGTGTTATATCAAAGGTATATTCTTATAAATACTTGACGAGAGGGTTAAATGGATTCAAATGTGAAAAGAAACTTAAAGGTCGAAAGAAGAGTGTATTAAAAGAGACCATGAACTATCAACATTACCTTGAGTGCATATGTAAGAGAAAGGATGTTTATTGAGAGAAGAATCTTAGAAATTATAAACACGAAATATTCTCAGAGACTGTTAGTAAGAAAGCTCTAACAGCATTTGATGATAAAAGATATATAATGAATGATGGAATAAATGGGTTTAAAGTATGAGTATTAATTTTAAAAAATGGGGTTGGGTTTTAACCGCCTTTTTTAAAAATTGATGAATAAATTAAGTTATTCCTGAAACTGAAATACAAGTATTTATTGGATCTCTATCTGACTACTCAATTTGATTGAAGAAATTATCATATGAAAGGGAGGCGAAGCCCAGCCCCCAGCAGAGGAGTCGTGTCAAAAGGGAGGTGTTTGACACAGTAATATGTCCCAGTTTGAAAAGGAGAAATATGAGTGAGCGTAAGCGAGTGAATATTGTGACTTTGAAAAGTGGGACACATAACTGCATCAAACCCTCCCTTTTTACACTACTCATCAGCAAACAACTAAACTGGGAGCTGTGGAGCAACATTGGGCCACGCAGCTGGCACTGTTTGACTTTGAGATGAAATACCAGAGTGGCAAGAGTAATGCCAGTACTGATGCCCTGTCAAGGAAGGGGTCCACCAGTCATGAACCAAATCAAGAGAATGATGATGGTGATGGGTGTGCCAAGTTTCCTGTGTCAGTGCAGTCCACTGGTTTGCCCAGAAGCGTGAGGAACATGTTTTCAACTGGAAGCAGAGAATCAATTGTAAGTCTCTGGGAAGTGCAAGCAATTACACCACCACCTGCAGTCTCAACCCTTTCATCATTTTCAAAAAAGAGGTGATTGACACGCAACAAAACTATCCAGTAACAAAGACCTTTTTGCCATTTTGGACACAAAAGATGAAACAAAGAAGGCAGGACAGGAAATCTATGTCCAATAATACACTTTCACTGTTCAATCAGTGGAAAAGGATCTTCATGAGAAAGGGAGTTCGACACTGCAACGTTGAAGACCCCATATATGGAAATCTGGAACAATTGATATTGCCACAGGTGCTGAGAAAGAGAGTACTACAGCGTGTTCATGACAAAGCTGCACATCAAGGCATTGAGAGAACCACCTGGCTAGTTATATCCAAATGTTATTGGCCAGGCTTACACAAAGATATTCAAACATGGTGTCAAGACTGTGAAAGATATACCTTGTCTAAACACCCACAACCAGGCATGAAGACATTGATGGGAAAACTTGCTGGCTAAACATCCATTAGAAATTCTGGCAATGGATTTCAGTGTTGGAACCTGCAGACAGCAAAGAAAACATTCTCTTCATGGCCGATGTATTTACAAAATACCCATGGGTGGTGCCAACAAGAGCTCAGACAGCTTTGACAACGGCAAGAGTCCACGTGAAAGAGTGATTTCCTTAGACTACACTCTGATCAAGGCCGTGATTTTGAATCTCAACTGATCCAAAAACGTTGTATAATTTATAGAATCAGTAAGTCCAGAACGACTCAACGATCAGTGTAAAAGGTTTATTCGTTCTTTACACAACCTGTTTAGAGCTGTCCATGCTGACAAAAGGCGAAATTGGCCAGAACACTCAGCTGAAGTATTGTGTGTGTACAATACAGCTCCACACAGGTCTAACAGATACTCACCCTTCTATGTGATGTATGGTCGTGACCCAATGATGCCAGTTGATCTAATGTTGAACTGGGATTCTGATGATGAAGATGACTTACCTTTCAACAGCTGGTTGACCAATCACCACTCTGCTTTGTTAGATGCTTAGAGAAAATCAGGGAAGCTTCTTGACAACGAGGCAGACAGCAAGACAATGGTGTATGAACAGAACATAAATTATTAGACTTGGTACCGCAAGGCTAAGGCCGCTCCACTTAGCACTGGTCAACAGGTGTTCCTGAGGAATCGAATGTACAAATGTCATCATAAGATTCAAGATATTTGGGGGCATCAAGTATATAAAAGTTATGGAATAAGGCAATCTACATTGTGGAACCTGCTGATATTCCGGGACAGAGACAGTCTGTAAACAGAACAGAAATGAGAGCCTGTAGTACTCCCTTGGCTTCAGAAAAGGTAAAACATACCGTCCATAAACGAGATGAGACCAACGCTGACAGCGAATTGCGGGTGGCAGATGCAACAGTCACTTGGTACAGTTATTCACCTGATGGAAGTTCTACCAATGGTCAATCAGATATTGAAGAGATAGAACAACCTGGCAATGGAAGTGGAGCAGACGGTCAGGAAGAGGAATGCACTACATCAGAACCATCCTCCAGGAAGTTATCATGATCAACCACAGGGAAGCAGTCTAACCCATTCGAGGAGCCTCGATCTGTGTCTGGACTTGAGATAAAGACACTGAGTTTACTGTTGAAGAGTGTCATGCTTGGCGAATGGTTCCTGAGAACTGTCATGCAGGAGATGGATGCCCAATGTTGTGCCACTTCAAGTAGAAACAGTCACCCCAGGCTTCAGGGGGTAGTTAATGCTTTCATTACTCAAATGGGAAATTTAGTTAACAGTTTGTTGTCGAGGACAACAGCATTTTTGCAGGGAAAGTTGTGGCATGTTGAATGCCAAATATATATCACGATGTATGGTTATTCGGTTATTTTGATGTCTGAGACTAATTTGATGACCTTTGATTGAACCAAATGTTACTGTAAGTATTGACTCATCAAATTATGTTTTGAAGAATTAATGTTGTTATTGTTCAACATCAGACTTTTTCTGGTATTTCATGAAACTCTTAATTTTGATTGTTAAAATATGTTTTCGTATAAAATGTTGACCTTGGTGGTGCATTGTGGATCCATGCGGTTGGACTGTTTTTTCCGACACCATCTTAGAATTCTGGAAATGCACCGTTTGGGTGCTTGTCTGTTCTGGATGGCCAGAGAGATTAGCTAAATGTGTGAACCTTGATGATTATGTGCATTTGAAAACTCTGCAAATTATCACCCTGGTGAGTCGCTAGAATGTTCAATGCTTCATACTATTGCAGACCTGGGGTCGGGGTGAGAAGACCACGAGGGGGGGGGGGGAGCTATCTCGGGTTCCCTACCGGACTCTCCAGAATCGCACACGGATAACTCCATGATGGGGCGGGTCACAAATCGACCGTGAATGCCAATAACTCAACCACGTGACCTAGGGTCCTCTGTCTAAACCGGTTCCTAATTTATCATATGACCTAATTACCGGCGGACACGTCCTCGGTACGCCTTGTCTGCACCGGGTCACCTTACTGGGAAAGATGCAGCCGAGCGACACTGCGAAGGATACACCGGCTAGACGAACAGATCGATGGGAATAAAGTCCTAGCTAAGCTAGGATATGGACCATGCTGGATCAATGAAAGAAAAGACAAAAACGAGCTGGGAACATTTCTACACAATCATCTATTAACAGGCAGGCAAGAAAAAGCATGTGGCACAGTGAATGTAGTTTATTGTTGTATGTAAAGCAGGGATAGAAAGAAATGTGTGGTGCCACAACAAAACAAGCAACTTACTAAAGCAGACACAGAGCAGATTTATACCGATATATCTTCTACAATCGTAACTTAAAGCTTGGACTGGCACCATTACACACACACACACACACACACACACACACACACACACACACACACACACACACACACACACACACACACACACACACACACACACACACGCACGCACGCACGCACGCACACAACCTGATAAAGAGGAGTTAATTAGAAGAAAGGAGAGGAGATGAGGCTAACGATCTCATAATTCCTTGCACGGTTGACCAATTGCACTACCCAGTACGTTTTGGGGGGATGCTCCACTGAGCGATCCCTCTTTGAGAGTTAGCACGTCATCTCCTGCTTGGCTACGGTGCTGGCGCAGTGTGTGCAATGATCCAGAGAAAGGGCGAGACCATCTGGCGTGAGGAAGGAATTTAGGTGGAGCCAGGTGAGTGGGTTGTGCCAGTGGCGAGAGGCAGCCAGAATCAGGTGGGTGGGTGGAGAAGGCGGAGTCAGCACACGAGTCAAAGGTCGAGAGACAGGCAGATGGAGAAGGCAGATCCAGACGGCGAACATAGGGATTCCAGAGATAGGAAGTCGGAGATCGAGAGTGAGTGGGCGGACTGGCAGACGCGACTGGCGAAGCAGCAGGTGCATGCACAGATCGATCCAAAGCCAGACAAAGAGGAAGAGGACGAAGACGGACAGCTTCGCGATCCATCCTTTAACGGTCCAGCGGTGCAGGGCGAGGTGCCGCCCCAAAGCGATGCGTCGTCATCCGAATCGTGCATTCTGATTGATCCCTGGCTCTGCGCTGCCCGGCTCCCATGGCCGGAAGCGGCCTCATTGGTGCATCCAGCAGGACATCGCCGATCTGTGGAATTGTCTTGCTCCAAACACCGCATCATGAACCGCCCCACACCGAACTCCTGGGCCATGCTCTTGGTGAGGCCAAGGGCCGCGCCGGTCAATGCGCCCGCTCTGTGGTATGCCACGCGGGCCGAGTGATCTGGGCCGTGCATCTGTGCCTCTGCTTGGTGGTGGCTGCATTGAGGTGGAGGTGCGTAAGATATTGGTGGCTGAGGTGGCAAGCGAAGGTTGATGGTAAGATGCCATTGTAATCAGCGTGCAGACCTGAATGAAGAGGTGCGCTATGCGTGCCCCATACAGTGCGATGGTAATTATCATGGGGCTGCATGCTGGTCCACTATCATTCATGTGGTTATTTATCAGTGGTGATTCTCACAGGCGGCTGCCTGAGCGCGGTGCCGGCCCCGATCTGTGTCATGGATTGAAAGAAAGGATTGGATATAAATAATTGGATGCAGATTTGGGTTGAAAAGAGCACACCCAGCAGGTCCTGTACAGCATTGGGATTGAATGTATGGTTCTACTATTCCCTTAGACACCATATTCTTGCAGTGAAGGGTTTTTCCATTGTGTGGTTGATGCTTCTTTTAGCCTCCTCAAGGACATTCATGCATACCATGGCGGCGGAAAGGAAGAAAGAGATATAATTAGACATAACTATGAGACCCACACAATGCACTTCATCCTGTTTACCCATTAGACATGAGGGAAAGGTCTAACTGCACGTATATTGGGCATTGACGACCTGTTCCCGACCATTTAATTGAACAAACTGTGACAATTCGGTGGCTTAAACCTCTCACAGCAAAGCCAGACAAAGACTTATGAAGCCAGACAAATACGCATGAAGCCAGACAAAGCAGGAGGGTTTCAACCAATGAGGTGTGCAAAGCACCTGAAAGTGGACAGCCCCACCTCAACTCTTTCAACACAAGAGTGGGGCACAAGTTCATTGTTGATATCAAGGAGGGCAGATATGTTAGAATAACATAAATTTATACATGATAAAAGGAGAGGGTCCAAAACCAAACCGTTGCAATACTTCAAACAGATATGTATGTGAGATAATTAAAAGCCTTCTATACAACCAAGAAAACAAGGCCAACACTTTCATGGTGCATTTCTCAGACATCAATCAGATCACGAATAACAAGAATATTATCATGGATATTTCAACCTGTAATGAAATGGGTTTGATACCTGTGCAAAATATCTTTTAACAAAGGTGAAACATGTAAAGCAATAACTTTGGAAAATATCTTGTAATCACGACTCAGCAATGATGTGAATGAGCAATGGATCACCTTTCTTGGGGAGCAAGGTAAGTACCGCTCTCCTCCAGCTCAGTGCGAGTTGAAAGAACTCTGTTGGCAGTCCATCAAGGCCAGGTGATTTTCATTTGCCAAGACTCTTAGGGGCAATAGAAAGATCCAAAAGCGTGAGAGGTTTCTCCAGGCTTGACCTTTGCTCTGGGGTTAATGTACAAATACTAACAAACAAATGAGAGAGACAATTCAAATCAACTTCTGTTGCTTGATAAAGCTTGGAGAAAAAGAGTTTAGCTTCCTTCTAAATTCCTTCAAGGTGAGTGATGATAGAGATGTTTGGGCATTTCAGGGCAGTAGTTTGGGGGTGGGGAAACTTGAATTCAAAAAGGTTGAGGTCCTGAAAGCGCCATGTTGTTCATACTCCTTTTTTTTGTATACATTGTCGAGACTCGTATGAGAGCTAACACACAATGCACAGCAAGGGGGGGCATGAGACAAGAGGGGCGTGATAGGGAAGGACAGAACACTGGGGAACAGAGACATTCGGAGATCTGTGGAAGGGAGAGGGATGGACATACAAGATGTACATGAAGTACAAGTGCATGAAGGACATACAAGAAGTACACAGGGTATACAAGATGGACATTACAGGGACTTTCAGGAAGGAAAGCAGGGAATTTGAAGGAGGTTGGTTTGGGGTGGATTAATGGGGGTAGAAAAGATTGAGGATTTGGATGGGGGATGATAAGAGGTGGTGGTGAACAGCTGTTTTGAAGGCCTGGATGGAATAATTGAAGAGAGTGTGGGAGTTTATTCCAAAGGCGGGGAAAAAAGAGGAATGAAAGAGTAAGGGTGAGCAGTGATTCGTGGTTTTGGTAGTTTTACCAGAATGGGGTTGCTGGTGGATCTTGAGCGCCCTGTAGAAATATGGGGGGGTGAGGGGGGAGGCATATCGCATACAGAGCAGGGGGGCAAGACTGGAGAGGAGACGGAAGAAGACAAAAAGACCACCGACCTGTCTGTGGTGAGAGAGTGAGAGGCCCAAAGACAGCCTCATCACGGGAGATACCAATGATCTTAAATGCCTTGGTTTCCACCGAGTGAAGCCGAGAAAGGTGGGAGGCATGAGCACCAGCGCAGAGGGGAGAGCAGTACTCCATTAGGCTGTGGATGAAAGCTTTGTATGTGGTCAGGAGCTCAGGTGGGCCGAGGCAGGACTTTGCACGACGGAGGATTCCCAGTCGGCGACTGGCTTTGTGTGGCTTTCCCAGGAAAGAACATGGCAGATAGTAAGACCCAGAAGCTTGAATGAAAGGACTTCTTCCAGAGGATTGTTGAGAAAGTAGATTTGGTGGGGGGCGGGGTGGTTTTAAATGATGCTTTCGGAGAGACATAGTGAGAGTGTGAGATTTGTCAGGATTGAAGCGCATGTTCCACGTGTTGGACCAGTTTGTGGTTTTATCCAGATCTGCAGACATCTATGACCCGATGTGAGTGAAGAATTAAATTTATGACGTCATCAGTGCCATGGTCTGGCGGACATTTTGAATTGAAAGTAAAAATGTAAAAAATCTTCTCGATAATCACTCAACAGTTCAACGCGAAACTTCAGACATTTAATCGATTCGGTATGGGGAATTTAGTTTGAAAATATTTTCATATTCACCTTCATTGATATGATGCAATTTAGTCATAATGTGCACAAAATGGTCATTAAATATCCTAATGATCTATCCGTCCATACTATAAGAGAGCCATGTTTGTGTGTGTGTGTGTGTGTGTGTGTGTGTGTGTGTGTGTGTGTGTGTGTGTGTGTGTGTGTGTGTGTGTGTGTGTGTGTGTGTGTGTGTGTTGCTATTTTCCTCAGATGGTTGAACAGATCATTGTCAAACTTTCAGAGTTTCATTAGTGAGTACCCACGAGTGTTTTATGAAAAACAAGGACAAATGTGTCCAAGAGCAGCGTCCTAAAGGTTTTGTCGGCTAAAAAAAAACAAAAAAATAAAAACAACAACAACGACTTCCGATATTTTGTCACGTGCCTTGATTAAGACAATAGCGAGACCCGTCATAGTGTATTTACGAAATATAGTGTATTTACGAAATAAATAATGTATTTACAATACATTAAATGGAATAATCTTTAAATAGTAACGTGAACATTTCGAAACTTTAAAGCAAATGTCCGAATATATTTAAAAGTTCATGATAGACACTCTCAAAAGGCACCCTCAATGCGAGGATGTGTACAAGTGCTTAGTATTGAAGGAAATCCGGATCGTGTATATAAAAGAGCAGAGAGAAGAAGAGAGAAGAAGAAGAGAGAAGAGAGAAGAGAGAAGAAGAAGAAGAAGAAGAAGAAGAAGAAGAAGAAGAGAAGAAGAAGAAGAAGAAGAAGAGAGAAGAAGAAGAAGAAGAAAAGAAAAGAAGAAGAAGAAGAACAAGAGAGAAGAAGAATAACAAGAAGAAGAGACAAGAAGAAGAATAAGAAGAAGAGAGAAGAAGAAGAAGAAGAAGAGAGAAGAAGAAGAAGAAGAAGAAGAGAGAAGAAGAAGAAGAAGAAGAAGAGAGAAGAAGAAGAAGAAGAAGAAGAGAGAAGAAGAAGAAGAAGAAGAAGAGAGAAGAAGAAGAAGAAGAAGAAGAGAGAAGAAGAAGAAGAAGAAGAAGAGAGAAGAAGAAGAAGAAGAAGAAGAGAGAAGAAGAAGAAGAAGAAGAAGAGAGAAGAAGAAGAAGAAGAAGAAGAGAAGAAGAAGAAGAAGAAGAAGAGAGAAGAAGAAGAAGAAGAAGAAGAGAGAAGAAGAAGAAGAAGAAGAAGAGAAGAAGAAGAAGAAGAAGAAGAAGAAGAAGAAGAAGAAGAAGAGGAAGAAGAAGAAGAAGAAGAAGAAGAGATGAAGAAGAAGAAGAAGAAGAAGAGATGAAGAAGAAGAAGAAGAAGAAGAGATGAAGAAGAAGAAGAAGAAGAAGAGATGAAGAAGAAGAAGAAGAAGAAGAGATGAAGAAGAAGAAGAAGAAGAGATGAAGAAGAAGAGAGAAGAAGAAGAGAGAAGAAGAAGAGAGAAGAAGAAGAGAGAAGAAGAAGAAGAAGAAGAAGAAGAAGAAGAAGAAGAAGAAGAAGAAGAAGAAGAAGAAGAAGAAGAAGAAGAAGAACAAGAAGAAGAAGAAGAAGAAGAGAAGAAGAAGAAGAAGAAGAAGAAGAGAGAAGAAGAAGGAGAAGAAGAAGAAGAAGAAGAAGAAGAAGAAGAAGAAAAAGAAGAAGAAGAAGAAGAAGAAGAAGAAGAAGAAGAAGAAGAAGAAGAAGAAGAAGAAGAAGAAGAAGAAGATAAAGGAAGAAGAAGTAGAAGATGAGAGAAGAAGAAGAAGAATAAGAAGAAGAAGAATAAGAATAAGAAGAAGAAGAAGAAGATGAAGATGAAGAAGAAGAAGATGTAGTGGAAGAAGAAGGAGAAGAGGAAGAAGAAGAAGAAGAAGAAGAAGAAGAAGAAGAAGAAGAAGAAGAAGAAGAAGAAGAAGAAGAAGAAGAAGAAGAAGAAGGAGAAAGAAGAAGAAGAAGAAGAAGAAGATGAAGAAGAAGAAGATGAAGAAGAAGAAGAAGAAGAAGAAGATGAAGAAGAAGAAGAGGAAGAAGAAGAAGAAGAAAAAAGAAGAAGAAGAAGAAGAAGAAGAAGAAGAAGAAGAAGAAGAAGAAGAAGAAGAAGAAGAAGAAGAAGAAGAAGAAGAAGAAGAAGAAGAAGAAGAAGAAGAAGAAGAAGAAGAAGAAGAAGAAGAAGAAGAGGAAGGCCGAGCGTTCTTAGAGCAGCGTTCGCTACGCGAGACGCTGCTAAAAAACGTTTTGATAATTTTGAAAAAAAAAGGTTTCATTTTTAGGATTCTTTTTCATCTCTCTGTTGTGCCGAAGTCTTTGCAGCTATGTGGAAGGCAATATTAAATGATCCCTGACCCCATTCCTCAGTGAGTGTAGGGAAGTGTAATGGGCACCCATAAACATGGGGGAAAAATATCAAATTGTTTTTCTTCAAAATTCCAGCAGGGATAGAACAGCATCAGGCAATGCTGGGTACCCCAATTAGTCTATACTAATAAATGTCAGTGTGTGTGTGTGTGTGTGTGTGTGTGTGTGTGTGTGTGTGTGTGTGTGTGTGTGTGTGTGTGTGTGTCTCCGCCATAACTCTAAAACCATAAAACCTAGCAGCCTGAAACTTTGCATGCATATTAAGGAAACTCCAAGAAAGTGCAAGAGTGAAAATTGGGTGTTTAGGTTAATTAAAACACCCCTTTTGAAGATAATTAACGGCCTTATTTAAATATATCCTTCATCATGCGATCCTCGGCCACCTCACTCTCTTGGGTCTGAAGGGGTTTCCTGGGTAACCTCGTTGGGGTCTGAACCTCTCCGCACTGATTGGGGGTCTGAAAAACCTCGTTGGGGTCTGAAAAAAACCTCGCCACGTTTTTTGGCCTACTCAACCATGCCTTGATTTGGAACAGGCTGCAATTATTTCTTAACAAAGTTTTTTTTCACGTTCCTCACTCATACTATCGAATGCCTGTTCATCATAGCTACGAATCGCTGTACACATTGCGTTTGTAAGTACTATAGTTTTCAAATTAGGAGCTTGGAGTAATTTCATGCATTGTATAATACGATTTTCCACGATCAACTCTCACGGACTAATTAAAGTATGTTGTTGTTGTTTTTCTTTCGGCTGCTCCCGTTAGGGGTCGCCACAGCGGATCATGTTATGATCCGCATACTGATTTGGCACAGGTTTTACGCCGGATGTCCTTCCTGACGCAACGCTGGTCACCTCTTACGACACAGGGATAAGGATTGGGTTTCGCCATGATTCCGGGCTGCCCTCCACCCTCTCATAGCGCGGCCCAGCGCAGAGCTCCCGTCCTCAAGCGATCCTCCAACCCAAGCCTCTGAGTAGCCGGATTACAGGCGCACGTCACTACGCCCGGTTAGACTAATTAAAGTATATTATCGAAATATTATTTCGGTTTTTTTAGGATCAGATATCGCCCGGACTAAATAAGTGTCAAAATCTGTTGTGAAATCTGATAATTTAAATAAATATATTTAAATTTAATAATAAATTTAAAGAAATAACTCACTTATAACTAAGCCGATATCCCTATTTACCTTAAGCAAGCAAGGCTATGTTCCCTCCTTCTCCAAAGATACACAGGAAAATGTGAAATTTCCAAAGCATTAAACATCTTTTTCTACTGTCTAGAGAATTATATTGAGTGAACAAAAAAATTAGGAACATGCCAAAATCGTGCCCTGTCCCCCAGAGGGACTGCCGAGCCATGGAGTGTGCCAGATCTGTCTATTTTTGGAGGTTTTGCGAGGTGCTACACAGAGAATCAAAGCAAATATGCCAAAAAAACCAGACGTTGAAAAAAAAAGTTATCACGTTTGTGCGGACTCCGAACCGATATACCACACGACGCGTGCACAGCTGGAGGCAAGATGGCGGATTATCTGCAATGTTTATGTCATGCGATGTCTCCAGGGTTGTTTTGCATTAAGTTGCAACGTATTTGTGGAAAGTCATTATTTTAACAATTTCATTTTATTTCATTAACTACTGCATGCGGGGTGAAGACCGGCTTTACAGTAAAAGGGATCCTATATCATATGCAGCAAAAGCCTGGCCAACCGTTCCCTATCAACCATATAATTGGAGTGCTTGCATGAGTGTATAAGCCACCTGCCGAACGCCTCACAGTCGATAGCAGTACCGCGCTACGTGCTTCTGAGCGAATCGTTCAATCAGTGCGGACATTTTTCGTACTCCATCATCCTGAGTGAATGGTTTTTGCTCTACCACTCTGAGTGAGTAGTTCGTGCTACGCCACCCTGAGAGACGGTTCGTGCTCTGTCACCCTGAGTGAATGGTTCATGCTCCGTCATCCAGAGCGAGTGGTTCGTGCCCCGTCACTCTGAGCGAGTTGTTCGTGCTCGGTCACCCTGAGTGAGTGGTTCCTGCTCTGTCACCCCGAACAAGTGATTCATCCTCTGTCACCCTGAGTGAATGGTTTGTGCTTCGTCACCCCGAGCGAGTGGTTCATGCTCCGTCACCCCGAGTGAGTGGTTCATGCTCTGTCACCCCGAACAAGTGATTCATCCTCTGTCACCCTGAGTGAGTGGTTCATGCTCCGTCATCCAGAGCGAGTGGTTCGTGCTCTGCCACCCTGAGTGAGAGGTTCGTGCTCGGTCACCCTGAGCGAGTGGTTCCTGCTCTGTCACCCCGAACAAGTGTCACCCCGAACACACTCCCTCCAATCTCATACTCCCTTCCAGGTCTTCAAGACAGCTGTGCCTATTTTGCGTGGAACTAAAATGTGTTATTCAGGATGAATATACACAAGAGGAGAGATATAAAGCTTACAGTATTGTTCGTGTTAAATATCGAAATTGAAACACGAGAAACACCCACTATAAACAATGGCCTGCAAAAGTATTCACCCGCCTCCCTTCCAAAGTTTTCACATTTTGATGTTGCCTGAGCTTATTTCATGATGCTTTCAAATCAACCTTTATATATAGAGTCTTGACAAACTACTCTAAAGTGAAAAAGCTAAAAAATACAGATAAAATGTGAATAAGTTAGCTTAGCAGAGGAAATGAGATGATTCTCAGTTGCACAAGTACTGTATTCAACCCCTTTGCCTAATAAACCCGAAATCACTTCACGAGCAAATTATTTGTTTAAAAGTTACAAAATAAGTGTCATAGATTTCACCTGTAAGTAATCAGTGGTTTAACTTAAAAATTAAGCTTCCCACTTATCTAAGGAGTTTTAAGGTACAACTCACTTGGTCAACCAAGACAAACATGAAGACCAAGGAGCTTTCCAAAGAAGCCAGACATAAAGTGGTGGAGAAGCAATGTTCAGGAGTAGGTTTTCAGAAGATTTCAAATTCACTCATTATCCCTTTGAGTATGGTAAAATCCATCATTGAGAAGTGGAAGATGCATCATACCACCCATCCAAACTCAGCATCCGGTAAGCAGAAAACTGGTTCAGGGTGTCACTGTGAATCCAACCATGACGTTGAAAGATCTGTAAGGCTCTATGTCTGAGATGGGGAGGGGGGGGTCAATGTTCATCAATCAACAGTATTCCATTCCTTTCACAAAGCTGGCCTTCATGGATAGGTGGCAAGAAAGAAGCCGTTACTAAATAATGATGCATCTTAAAGCTCATATGGAGTTTGTGATAAAAGCATCTTAAACTGCAAGCATGTGGAAAAACGTTTTGTGGTTCGACAAGACAAAAATTTCACTTTTTGGTCTAAATTCAATGCATTACATCTGACACAAACCGAACATTGCACATCACACAGTCAACACCATCCCAACTGTCAAGCATGGTGGTGGCAGCATAAAGTTATGGGGCTGCTTTTCATCAGCAGGGACTGGAAGCTTGTTTGGATAGAAGGGACAATGGATGCTGCAAAGTAGAGGATAATTCTTCATGAAAACCTGTTTGAGTCAGCCATGAATCTGAAACTGTTGGAGATTCACATTTCAGCAGGACAATAATCCAAAACACAAAGCTAAAGCCACACTGGAGTGGCTGAATAAGAAGAAAATATATATTCTTGAGTGACCCAGTCAAAGTCCTGACTTGAACCCAATTGCACATTTATGACGAGACTTGAAGATTACAGTCAATCGACAATCCCCATTAAACTTGGCAGAACTGAAGCAATTTTCACATGAAGAATTGGCAAAGATTTCTCCAACTCACTGTGCAAAGCTGGTAGAGATCTACCCCAAAAGACTCATCACAGTCATTGGTACAAAAGGTGCTTCTACCATGTCTTGACCTTAGGGACTGAACACTTTTACAACCAGTGAATTTAGTTTTGTAAATATTTTTTACAGGTATTTATGACATGTAACCTCCTTCAACTATAAGTGTTTCATTTGATTTCTTCAGTAATGAATAACAAAGTCCGTTTGGAAAAATTGTTTCGACATAATTCGTAATTCATCTAAATGTGACATTATTGGGAGGAGGTGAACACTTTTGCAGGCCACTGTAGATCATATGCGGCATCAGCTAGTCTATCACGGGCCCTGTACATCCCAAGCATGCTTTGCATGAGGAACAATGTTTCTGTTGCCGTCACAAAGCAATGCTGCTTTAACCATCGATTGGCCAGAAAGGGTTATACACAGGAACAACTACTGTTTAAAAGAATAAATTTTCAAGTGACTTAGATGAGTTTTTTGGGAAAGTCTCACCCTCTGTTTTGTGTTTGTCTTTCCACGTTCTATCATCAGTGACTGGTACCTAAAGTAACCAAACTGAACCATCGATTAACTTTTCCATGATTTGAATACTAAATGTTAAATGATGATTCTGATCAAGCATATAAAATTACCTGTATTTTTGCATGATATGCATGAATTGTCCATTTATGTCTGAACGTCTCTTTGAATTGAAGAAGTTAGAATAAATTGTTTTGATTTTTGTTATGCATGTGGACAATTTCACCTTTCCGTTTTAGATTAATGAGTTGAGATTTGGTTTGGTGAGCAATTTATGGGCAAACATTGCTTAACTACATGATGACATTTGCTGAATTCATGCAACTGTCTTCAGAAAAGTTCTGAAGGGCCTTGGGGACATTTTGCAATACCCACTATGGCAGTATGTGACTTTTTATTTCCTCAACAGAATGGCTTAAGTAGAGTTGTTATAATTAACTGACAGATTCTGTGGAATGGTCACTGTTTGGAAAAAATAATTTTTCTGAAACTGCTCCACCACCCCAAAAATTAAGAAAATGAAGAAAATAAATGGTACCTCCTGGTATTTGGGATGCATTGAGCATGACAAACCATGATTGTGGTATTGTCCCCTCCACTGCACCCTCCCTTCTCCATGTTATACATTTCACCTTATACGGTTCAGATTGCAGTTCTTATTTGGCAATAATAGTGCTTAGAGGTATGGCTAAATTGATTTTGATATTTTGTTAAAATAAAAATTAAATCTACAATTTCACTGCTCATCATAATAAAACTTAAATTAATTTGTTAAAATGTGAATGCCCACCAAGCATGTCGTTCATTATGATGAAAATTATTTATAGCGTTGCTTTTAACAGGGTTCTGTTGTAATTTAATGACGATTAATCTTCGAGCTTCACAGCATAAAACCTGCCCGGTGCTCTGCTTTGCACTCTTTCATTAATCATTTATTCTGGCTGAAGGGCTGCATTAGCACTCCTGGCATCGGCTTGCAGGCACTTGCACGCCAAGTTCTTGTGTGGCCAGATTTTGGCCATGACATTTAAAATTTAAGTTTTGTTGCTTTTCAAATTGGTATATTTGTCAGCTTTTGAGAAAATTGAATGTTTTTAAAATATTTATTTTAGTCAGGAGGCCCAATTCAGAATAGTGTACGACCCTGCTGATTCCGTGTTAGAATAGTGCAACAGGTGTAAATTGACTGTCCAGACACACAGAAACGTGAATCAACTTGTTGCCAACTCTGGATATGGATAGTATGGCCGCCATGACAGTTTACAAAATGGTCGCCATTAAATACACTTTTCGTCATATTTCAGCCGCAAATTGACATGAAATTACAAAATTAGGGTCGATTTCCATGTTTTTGAGCATGCCTGAGCTGATGGGAGTATAGAAAAAAAACATTGCTCCATCCATTTTCTAAAAATAATATGACTTGTTTTTCACTATATTATTTTTAAAGAAATGTTCAGGCTTGAATTAGAATGTCTGATTATACAAACCACAATCAATGAATTTTACAACTTTGCTATAAAATGAACCTAAACTACATAACTGTGTGTTTTTCTGTTACCCAGGACTAACTGAAAAATGAAAGCCGCAAGATTTCTCACAGGGGGTTCAAGGGATCGAGAAGAAGAAGAGCATGTAGACTGGAATAAATGCTTTATTTACCAGGACAGTTCAAAAACTAGCAAGTCAACGCCACTTCGAAAGACTACAATCGTTGGTGTGAAAACTGTAGCTGAATGTTGCAAAGAAAGAGAGAAATATAATGACGCTAAATATGTTGATTCATTCTCAAGAATCAGAAAATATTCTGTACCGGAGCACGTCGAAAAGATTCAATGGCACAAATTCTGCTATAGTGACTTTACTCACGCACAAAAAATAGACAGACTGAAGTCAAGGATTCAGCCACAATCTGTGACTTACGCAGAAGAGATACCCACAACATCAGGTTCCTCAGAGAAATACCATGTCCCAAAGTCACTAAGATCCGCGCACAGCGCTATGGATTGGTCAAAATGCGCTTTCTGCCAGACTGACATTCCTGGAAAAGCTGGTGTCCTGACAAATGTTGAATTTGATCACACATCATCCAGGATACTTAGTTTGGCCCAATTTGACCCCACCATGCATCACAGGTTTGCAGGTGTTTCAGACTTGATGGCAGCTGAAGGTAAATATCACCTCAAGTGTTATGTTTCTTTTCGCAGAAAGTATAAAAAGGAGAGTGGAGAGAAAAACCAGTCTCCTGAAAGCATCTGTTTCAGAAATGTGATGAACCAGCTTGAGAAAGAGCTGCAGAAGGGACATGTGTTTACCCTGAAAAACATCTGGGAATACTACAGCATGCTGTTATTGAATGATTTTGGAATTGAGGCTGGAGCCTACAAAAGCTACAATTTCAAGCAGAAAGTGTAGGTTCACTTTGGTAGTGACAAGGTGACATTCGTGCAGCCATTGGATGTCACAAAACCCCTCATAGTTGCGTCCTCAACTGTGACAAAGTTTGCCATGAGAACCGCCGTGAATGATTTATCTGAAGAAGGTGAAAGTTCTGAAGAAGATGAATTGGCCCAGTGCAGTCTGCCTCATCATGAGAACGAAATCCTTAGCTGGATCTTCAGAGTGGGCATAAAGATTTACAGTGACGTAAAACACTCTCCAGGGCATAGCATTATCGGTGGACTGAACACAGAAAATGCAGAGCGAATTGTACCTGAAACCCTGTACATGCTTGTAAAGCTTCTTTGTGGTGGTGACAGCACTGACAAGATGGACAATGAAGAAGCGGATGAGACAGATACCAAGAACAAAGTTCTGAGCATCTGCCAAGACATTATTCATGTGGCTTCAGGACACTGATGTCCTCATTCTCCTTGTTGCCTATCAGCCGCATCTCAGTCCCTTTCTCTGGATGAATGCAGGGACACCCAAAAAGCAACACTACATTCCCATTGACTCCATCAATATCCCAGATTCGCAGAGGGAGTCACTTCTGGCATTTCATGCAGTGACAGGTTCAGACAGCACAAGCCAGTTTGCTGGAATTGCGAAGCGCCCTGCATGGGCTGTCTTTCAAAACAACTCCCACCTGTTGAATAACTTAGGCAAAGAGGAAATTCCTGATGAGAGTGTGATTGCAGATGCTGAGTCATTTGTCTGCAGGCTTTATGACCCTCATGGCCAAGATAACTCAATTCAGCAAGTAAGATGTGATCTGTTTCTCAGTCTGACCAAAGCTATTGAGAATCTGCCTCCAACTCGCGATGCTCTGATTCTACACATCAAGCGAGCGCACTACCAGACTTTTGTGTGGAGAAGAGCCTTGGAATCTGAACCACATCTACCTGCACCTGAGAACTGTGGGTGGGAACAGGTCGTCAAAGATGGCAACGAGACATTTCAGCCGCGACTCATGACTGCACAGCCTATTACTGCTTACTGTGTAGAACTGACGACATGCAAATGCCGTGGGTCATGCTCAACTCGACGGTGCAAATTTACACGGAATGGACTGCCTTGCACGAAAGCATGTGGATGCAAAGCCCTTTGTAGGAACCCGTTCAGTGTACAAGCCGATCAATAGCTCTGAAAATTGTACTTGGGTGTTCTCACAACACTTTTCTCTTCTGCAAAGCAACGTAATTTTGTGTTAGAAAGAATCTGACAGCTGTTGAAATAACCTTTGACTGACTGTAAACCCATCTCCATCAATAGTGCTAAACATTTTCTTTTTCACATTTGTTGCTCGTATGTGCATTTTCAATTTCGTCTTTAAGTTGTCAATTATGTGAAAAGTTGTGATCCAGTACAAAAATAAAGCACAAAATAGTGTTCCTCGTGTCAGATTACATAGTATTTCACAATCATGACAAATTTCTGGCTAGTACAATTTTCAGTAAGAAAAAGACTAAATCTGATGGCGGCCATTTTGATTACTGTCATGGCGGCCATAATATTCAGATGCAGACTTGGCAACAAGTGGAACTAGACTTGGTCATGCCTAGACTCTTCAAAAACACCAGTTGCACCATTCTAACATGAAATCAGCAGCGAACCTATTTTCTAGGCTAGCTACAGATTTTGGCTTCTAGACTATTTGCACAAAGGCCAAATAAAATGAGTTAATGTTATATGGGGCATTTTCTTAGTCATTACATCTATATTGTTACATGCGCTGATGCCTACACTCTTTTCTTAGGTCGAATAAGCTTTGTGGTGACTTTTATTTTGCCGTTGCTGGTTTTGAACTTTCCCAGATCTGTCCATGTGTTTTTTTTTTCATGGCGAATGCTGCCATCTTGCTCATACAAAGTTATTGTCATGTGCGCGGCACCCACTTCAACCACAACTGCAACCGCAACTGGCATGAAGACCAACCACGCCAGGGTTAACCCCACAAATAAACAATTATTCAATAAATTTAATTGCAAAACACACCCAGACAGGAAATGTGCTTTGCACTCTAAATAAGGTCTAAAGCATGATGTAATTAACCCAATTTAATCCTCCAGTGATACTCAACAAAACCAAAACGGTTTGCATGGGAAAGAATGAAGGCAGACACACATGCAGGCTTACAAGCCAATTATTATTTAAGAAATATTAGGATGGATAGGAAGGGACAGACACAAAAGGAAATTTTGTACATCAGACGAATACGTAATCCAAAGAACACGAATAATAATTGAATACATAAGTAATCAAAATACCCCCTGCCCAGGCCTGGTGTTGGCTGAATGGTTATGGTGCTTGGCTTAAGATCCTTGAGTCTTGAGTTCAAGCACCTGTCAGGCCGTTAAATAAACCCCAAGTAGGTTTAACTCAGCCTGTCATCCTTCCAAAGTTGGCAAAATGAGTACCAGCTTGCTAGTAGCAAGGGCCATTGCATCAGTGGTACAGCCACGCCACCCCTTGAAAATGATGCAGCCAAGCAGCCACAGGCTGCATACGAATAAATATCCAAGACGACAACGTCGTGCAGAGCACGATACTTGCAAAATCCAAGAAACAAATTTGATCTCAATTGGTGGTTGAATTAAATGATCAAATATGCAAATCCTCTTCAAATTTCAAGTCAATCGGTCGAAAATTGACAATTTTAGAAATCCACCCAATGTTGACCTCAAAAATAATTGGTGGTTGAATTCAGTGACCTGAAATATAAATCCTCTTCAAATTTCAAGTCAATCGGATGAATATCGAGGATTTGAGAAATTTGTTGATCTTTGACCTATGTTGGTTGACCTTTTGACCTCAAAAACAACAGGTTTCTTCCTTATGACAAATTCTACCATGTAGTGAAGTTTCGTGTAGATCGGTTTAAAATTGTGACCTGGAGATGATTGACAGGCAAACAGAATAACAAACTCGACTGACCAATATACTTGAAAAATCTTCGATTTTGCAAATAATAAAACCCCATGCCGCGTCTGCACCCCAGAGTGCCAATTGAAACCACACATGTAGCCGTACATGGGAACGAGGCAAGTGAGGAACTCTGTGCTTGGGTAATGGTCAAGGCAATGATGAAAAGGCAATGAAAGGCAGGCTGTGATTTGGCAGTGCAGAACGCCCACGACACGGCTACAGCTGGGCCAAATGGTTCAAGAGACGAGCACAGAGTATTATAATCCAAACCAATCAGCTGTCAGGCAGAAAAAACATGAACTGTATTTGCCCTTCGTGTTTTCAAAGTGTCAGCCCTGACTCTATCCCTGAGATGAGGCAGTTCAGTGGCTGTGGCTGGCCAGCCAATCATGACCTCCCAGTACAGACGATGAATGGTGATGCCCACCAATCAGGGCTCACTCATGGCCAAGCAGGGCTCATGGCCAAGCATGGGCCAAACTGCCAAAATGGCTCCCCCTTCTTGCCCTCCCCTTATAAGAGGACAAAATGCCTATTTTTTCTCTCTCTCTCTCTACAAGACAGAGGGTCAAGGAAGAGTGTAGTTGAACTGCCAGCGCAGTAGTTTGACAACAATGGAACACAATCAGCAAATGAAAGAACGAACAGGAAAAGAACAGACATAGAGAAGAGAGGAGGAAACATTGAAACCAGCAAGTGAAGTGTTGAGTTTAGAAGGATTAATGGGGGTACTAAAGTTCATGGGTCATGATGGGGGATGACACAAAGTGGCAGTGCACTGTCTGCTTGAAAATGGACGTATTAAGAGTACAAATGAACAGCCTCTGAAAGGCAATTATTTGATGTAGATGGGAGAAGTGAGGAACAAAGGCATTGAGGTGTGTACTTAGCCTGGAATTTGGAAGTTTAACCAGGAGGAGATTACAGGAAGAACGCTGCAACTGGGGTTGTTGTGGAGAATTGGAGGACAGAGAGCAGAGGGAGCAATATCAGAGAAAAGGTGGTTAAAAAAAACTGAGATGAGTGACTTGCCTGCAATGTGAAATCAATAGATATTATGCTCTGGATTCATCATGAGAGATTCCAATTACATTGAGAGCTTTAGATTCCACATAATCCAGGAGAGACACATGTGATGTTGGGGTGCCAGCCCAGAGAGAAGAGCAATACTCCATTCAGCTATGGACAAAGGCCTTGTTGACCGAGTTGCTTTGATTTTTCCAAGGAAAGACTTGGATTAACAGAGGATGCCCAGTCAGTGGTTAACTTTGAAGGTCAGCTTTTCTCGATGGTTGGCTCAGGATAGGTCATGGCCAATGGTGAAGCCAAGAGGTTCAAGGTGTTGACCCTTTTCCAGTGGCTGACCATATAAATAGATAGGTGGATTAGTTTGATGATCCTTTTGGAGTGACAGGGTGAGACAATGAGATTTTCCAGGATTAAAGGACATGTTAAATTTATCAGACCAGCATCGAATCAACTCCTGACCATCAGAGAGTGATGCAGCTACAGTCTGCCTAACAGTTGGATGGGGGTATTCTGCAACACAATGTGGAGTATTCTGCAAAAAGAGAGAGTATTTTCTACAGCATCTGAAAGGTCGTTTATTTAGATGAGGAACTGGTTTATTTAGATGAGGAAATTGAAGGCTGGGCCCAAGATACTTTGTTGTGGAGTTAAAGTCTCCAATCAGAGAAGGGTTGAAAAGGGTTCCATGGATAGCAATACATTGACTGCATGATTGAACAAATTCAGAAATCCAGGAATGAAGCCACTCTGTATGCCACATCCAGAGAGCTTGGCAAGCAAAGCAAGATGCCAGACTGTTGAATACCAGAAATATAGCATGTCTAAAACCAGATGGTATTCATGGAATACTTACCCCACACAGTCTTAAGAAGGACTTCGTGCAAGCCAACTCTTCAGCAGCAATTTTTTAATTAAAAAAAATTAAATTCAAATGAAATGGAAGACCAAACAAGTAAAAATATAAATAAAATGTCAAAGCCCCCGTTGTTTTAGTAATTTTGCTGTGTGGATTTAAAGGGCCAGCCAATATTTGAGTACAACTAAATGGACACGAGTCTACCAGTCGGCCATCTTTGATCAAATCGCAAAATAAAGTGAGGTGTTCGTGTATGTCATCATTTGCTGTGCTTTTGCTAAATTTGAACAAAATCGGACCATGCATGTCTGAGAAATTGTTGAGGACTTTAAGTAACATTTAAGTAACAAAATGGCACCAGTCGGCCATATTGGATCTGATCTCAAAAAAAGAAAAACGTGCATAGAGGATGGATAGGGGGTCGGAGGCTGGATGGGATAAACCGGTGTCCGAGAGAAAGTACGTGCCGTGGAGATTGTGGCCTCTATCCTTTTGTGAGAGGGCAAATTGCAGTCCTTGCCACTTTGACTGTGTGAACGATGATATTCTGTGTTGTTGAGGTTACTCCCTTACAATACAGAGATGCCAACTTTTGGAAATCAGAATTAGGGAGGACTTGCAACCGACACCAAATAATGTGCGCAAAGCGCACATCTCGAGCGCAGCGCGCTCGACCCTTGCGGCGGGGTCCAGGGCCCGCCTTAGGGCCCTGGAAGCTCTGGGGTTCCAGACGCTCTCTAGTGCCCTCTGAGCCCTATTTTGGAGCATTTAACATGTTAAGAATTCCCACTTTTTGAACAAAAAAAGGGGAAAATTGTGCACTTTTTAATGTTACATGTATGTTAATATTAGTAAGTTAGGGGACAATCAAAGATTAACAAAAAGCACAAAAGAAGCAATATTTTTCTTACCTTACTGGCTGGTACTACTGCTGCTTGCTTTTTCCATGGCAGCTTTGCTGAGTGACAGCTGTGTGGCTCTTTTAGCCCTTCTGATTATGTCTTTGCTGTATTCTCTCTGGTAGCAAGGGGTGCTATGAGCTAGTTTTTCAATTAAGAGAGCTTCCAGGGTTTTGACACTCAAATTGGGACAAAATTCAGTATGATTCTTCCGTACAAGACTGAGTGCCCGCTCACATGATGCGTTCGAATGAGGAATGACCAAGATTCCCTTCATCACTTTGCTCAAATTAGGATACTTCTTGGCACCAGTGCAGGGATCTGTGAGCTGTGAAATCCGATGCCACTGCTCATCCACTCTCACTGTCTCAGTAGCAATTGTAGCTATGGAGGCGTCTGCCTGGTAGTGAGCGAATTCACTCTCAAGACTGTCTATGTCACTATCACCACCACTGAACAGACAGGGGAATTTCTTGATGAAAAACTCCACACAGTCAAACCCCACTTCTTGGTGTAGCTTAACATCCAGCACCTGAGCATGCTTGGCTAATTCATCATCTAGCGGCCAGGTTTTGAAGATGTAATTGCAGGCTTTCACATAATATGAGCGAACTGCACTGAAGAAACCTTGGATGTCTGACTCACTCAGAGTGAAGGTGGATTTCTTGAGACTCCTTTGTTCCCTTATATAAAGTTTGGCATCGTTCCCAATCATGAGGTCCTCATCATTCTTCTGATGATTTCTGTCAGAGAAGGGTACATTTACCAGAGCAACCGATGACACCGATGGTTTCAAAAACCGTACGAAGATATCTTTCAGAAGACCATTCAATTCTCCGTGCAGGAGATGAATACAGGGTTCGTCTCTTTGGAGCAGAAGATTCCCCTTCTCAAAAAGCTTGTTAGCATATCGAAGGAAGAAACAATAGAGTTTTGTTTGTGGAGACAAGAACATCCTGTTGACACGTTTTTCTCTAGATTCCTGCACAGTGTTTGAGGAAGATGCGCTTTTAGTTGTAGAACTCGTAGTACACTTAGCCGCAGGGCGATCACACTTGCGTTTACTGCCAGCAGAAGAGGTCAGACTCGTAGTACCAGATCCAATTTTACGTTTGAGGAGAGAGCTTGAGGTAGGTGCAGCCAAGGAAGAAGACCTCTGATTCGAAGGTTTTGCTGAGCTTCTATCAAGTGATTTGGCAAAAGCAGAACTTAACTTGGGTCCTTCTTTGCCTGTAGATGGGACTATCACAGTCTTTCTCGACTCTGAAGGGATCTGCTTTGTAGATGAACGTGATGAAGGGCCGGTGATGCTACCTGCTCTCAGCATTGCTTTTGGTGCTGTCCCTGCTGTCTTCTTCGCAGCAGATACTGCAGTGGTAGTGGTGAATGCTGCTCCACTAGTGCTTGATCCTGCAGTGCCAGTACTGGCAGTAGATACAGTGCCGTCCTTCTTGCTCGTTGTTAGAGTCTTGGCTACAGTTGGTTGCATTTTTCTTCGTACTTCTTCTTTGAAGAAGAGGCGAAGTGGCTCCCACTGTTCAATCAGCCTGTCTAGGCACTGACCAAGGGACAGCCACCTTGTTGCGACATGCTTCAGAATCTTGTGTGTCGGGGCATCACAGAGTTCTTGCAGTGCTTTCACTCCTTTGACGCGTTTACTACTTTTGTCCAAGTAGTAGTAAATATCGATGAGAAAGTCATCTAATTCAATGGGTAAGGCCTGAGCCGCCTTCTTGGCCGTATTGTGCATCATATGGCAAGGGCATCCCATGATGTAGCACTCTGGATTTTGTTTGTGGATATAAGCAGCGACTCCTTTGTGCTTGCCCACCATGACAGAGGCATTATCAGCACAAAAGGAAACACAATTTCCCCACGGAATTTTCCTGTCACTGAACTCATGATCAAGCAGTTTGAAAATGTTTTCTCCAGTGGAATCTTGTTTGCACGCAGGCAAACTTAGCAAACCTTGCTTCACAATCCCAGCACTGTTGTCATAGTACGAAATCAGGACAGGATATAGCTGGGCCTCACCACTGTCATTGCTACCGTCTGTAGCTAGGCTAAATGGAGCTAGTCTAGCAATATCGGCAATAGATGAAGCAGTAACATTTGACAACTCACCAATTATTGCTGAAGTTTTTGTTCTTGCACATCCATACTTTGAAGCAACTTTTGAATCTGGAAACATCTTTTGAAATAGAGGTCCAGCATGATCTGAGACTGATATTGGCAAGTTATGTTCCACAATAAATCCACTAAAGAGAAGTTCCGCTCGGGTAACATCCTCTTCCTCGCTTGTCCCTTGTTTGGTGAAATAATTCAGAAGTGTACCGGTACTCGTGCTCGAAGATCTCTCCTTTGCAATGTCTGTGTGCCCTTTGCTTCCAACGTGCTTCCGAATATCATCGCGACCTCCGTGCTCAACTGAAATATCAACGCTGCATACTGTACAATACGCATGATGAATTCCTCTTTCAGACTTTCGAATACACGGGTATTGGAGACTGTATTCGGTCTTGTACTTCTGAGACCATTTCTTGGTCTTCGTAAGCTTCTTTTCTGCCATTTCGTAATCAACATCGAGGGCTTGAAGCATCGGTAACTTCGAAGTCGATGTTCCACAGCTGCAGCGCGACTCGTAGAACTCTAGCGGCTGTTAAACACCGCACGGTGGTCGCGACCGCCGGGCTGGTACGGAGCCCAGCTGCATGCAGTGAGCGTATCGCATGCATATACACTGTGCATACATACCGCATGCACTGTATTGCACACATACCGCATGCACTAAATCTCAGTGCATGATCGCACAAGCGAGATCCAGACCCAATGTTTCGCTGCTCCTCATTTGAATTTGCAATTTTTTACGTACAATTTGGTAGCAGCGAACGTTATGGAGTTACCACATGCTATACGTAGCAGACGATGGTTTTCATTCAATTCTCATACTAGTACATTCTGATTAGTGAACAGTGCAAAAATATCAAAATTTCGGGAGGATAAGGATAGTGATCGTAAGGGCGGGAGTTTGGGTGAATTTTCGGAAGCCTCCCGATGAAATCGGGAGGTTGGCATCTGTGACAATACTGTATATCCAGAAAAATATTGGCTTTGACAAGAAAGTGGTCAGAAGAGTCAAGAGGGGCAGAAGGAAGCAGATGAGCAGAAGAGGACCAGGGGAGATTGGATGGAATGTTAGTCATAATACTCGGTCCAGGAGAGGACATCAGTTTCAGAAATCAGAGTTTGGAATTTTACAGATCAAGTCAGTCCCATGGAGTCACGGAAGACCTTTACTGCAATGCTATGGCTGGTTGTTGCAGATCAATATCCAGCCATCTACCTTGGTGACAGTTGAAATCGCCACAGATGAGAAACAGAGATTTGGGAGTGATTGTTATGAGTTGATCTATATTAGAGGAAATAGAGATACAATATATAGAGTCATCATCATTGGGTGGACAGCAAACTGACAAACATTAGGTGGTTGCAGAGAGGTGTATGCAGCCAGAGGTATTCCAGAGGTATTAATTGTTCACATACACTGCAAGCCACATTGACAGCATGGAAGGCTTTAGGCCTGTGCATCACTACACCATGAAGGGCCTGTCAAAGCCTAAGAGAGAATAGCCAGAAAGAAACACAGAGGAATCGGACACAATATGTGGGAGAAACATTTCTGTTAAACACACATTGTCTGGAGATATAGTAGTAACCTCGATGGAGAGATCAGAAATATTACAACAGAGACATCGAATATTGGTGGACCACATTATGAAAGAGGGGGAGGAGGAGATGAGGAGTGGGTTGGATGCTGGGTTGAGTGTGTGGAGGAGGCGGTGGGATGCAGAGTGGGGGTAGTCATGGAAAGCATGGTAGGGGTGGCAGAAAGCATGGTGGGGGAGGTACAAAGTGATCACCAAGGGTAAGCTTCCCTGGTGCCTGCATTCCAATGATGGCCATATTATTTTTGGACCACCATATGACCTTGACCATTAACATTTAGAGATGGAGTGTAAATTAAGAAAATGTTTCTATCCACAATCTATCCATAAAACTCAGCATCATGAAAATTGGAGGAAAATTATTCAAGTTGTGTTAAAAAGGTGTTATTTGTTAATTAGGTCACAATCCAAAAAAGTTGGTCAAGGACACTAATCAAATACCAGGTGCACAAATGCAGTGCAGGTCCACTATTATGATGCAAGAACATATTGGAAAGCAAAGCGGTCTTTGAGATTTTGTATTGGCAAAATTGAGTGATGACACAAAACACGTTATATTTTCAGACTGCCATTTGACCCTGACCTTTAACCCAGAGGGGAATGATGTAAATTAAGCATAAATGCGCCTTACTCTCGGCTATCTAGAAAAGGCAACGTTGTTCTGATCAGACAAACCTTAGTCGAGTTATGGTGGAAAAGGTTAATTGTCTAAAATTAGACAGTGATCTTAACAATTAGGCCATGGTCAAAAAAATTGCACCAAATGCACATAATTTTAATCCCATTATTGATACAAACTTTCATTATGAAATTCCCAGACAGCTCCGACAAACAGCTTGGACATCAATTGGCAGAAAAAAATCAAAAAACTAGAAAGCATCTGAAAATGCAAAGCCTGTTCGCTTCTGCTTTGTATGTGACTTCTTTCATATGGTAAACATGACGAAAACAGCTAAAAATACAAGAAACCCTCAAATATCGTGGGTTCTATTGTTGCGGGTTTCGACCAATCGTGGGCAACAATTTGTGTTCCAATTTCGTAATTGCAGTATTTTATTTCAGTATGCCTGGTGTTGGCTTAATAGGTAGGGTGGTGTGCTTCGGATCTTAGGATCCTGAATTTACAATCCGACTTGGCTGTTGAATTAATACCAGTTGGGGTTGACTGCCTGTCATCCTTCTGAGGTCAGAAAAATGAGTGCCAGCTTCCTGGTATCCTGTGTTGGAGTGGAAACCCATCCAGTGTTGTGCCCAATAGTCAAGGAGACTGCTTCAGCAGCACCAATGCTCTGCACAGAGTGTGGTCCCAATGGACGGAATGAATGGTATATTATTTCAGCCAATCGCAGTTTTTGAGCTAAGATGAGTCATTGTTTGTGTCCACGTGTACGATTACCTCCCAGTACGAGCCTTTTCTTGTTTCTCGTGCACTGTAAATTTTAATAATGAGACCAGCATACAGGAATGAAGCCAAGTTTCGTATTGAATCGTCATCAAACAGGAAATGACATACGGAGATCCTGTAATACTAGATCTACAAGATCTATACTACTGGTCAAAAGTTATAGAACACCCCCATTTTTTCAGTTTTTACTGAAATTTAAGCAGTTTAATGTTTCAATGTACTCTGAAATTATAGCATAGAAAAAATAAACAATTGCAGATAAAAAGAAATCATGGAATCGTTTTGTTGAACAAAATTTAATCTAAAATTTTGACTCATTTTGTCACTTCTTGCCGATGCTGATTTTGTCACTTGCCCAAAAGTAGCCACCTTTTGCAGATATAACAGCCAAACATACTAGTGTCATTCTTTCTTCAATGGAAATCAAATATTGTTTGGAAAGTTCTTCCCAACAATGTTGCAGAAGTTCCCACAAATGTGTTGCACTTGTAGGTTGCTTTGCTTTCACCCTTCTGTCCAGTTCATCCCAAACTAGCTCGATGGAGTTTAAGTCTGGAGACTGTGCTGGCCATTCAATGATTTGAAGCCTACTGTCTTGTTATTTTTTTTCAAGGTAGTTCTGTCATAGCCTGGAGGTAAGTTTTGGGTCATTATCTTGCTGTAGGATGAACCCCTGGCCAAGTCGGCATGGACCAAAGGGTATTGCATGGCGCTGCAAAATGCTGTGCTAGCCCTTTTGGTTCAGGGTGCAAGTCACTCTGTGCAAGTCACCGATTCTGGATCCAGCAAAAGAGCCGCAGATCATCACGCTTCCTCCTGTATGTTTGACAGTTGGTGTCACACACTGAGGAACCATCCCTTTCGCCTACTCGACGGCATACAAAAACCCTGCGTGATGAACCGAAGATTTCAAATTTTGATTCATCGGTCCATAAGACCTTCCAATTTTCAGTAGCCACTGGTGGTGCTTCCTGGCCCAGGCAAGCCTCTTTTTCTAATTTTGGCATCTTAGCAATGGCTTTCTTACTGCCACTCGACCTGTCAAACCTGCAGCACGAAGTCTTCTGTTCACAGTTGAAACTGAGACTTCCTTACTCCGACCAGTGTTACGCTGTGCTTGAAGCTGCTGTCCTGTGAGCCGCCTATCATGCAAACTGTTGACTCTCAAAAACTTATCTTCTGATTGTGTTGTGGCTTTGGGTCTGCCAGACCTCTTCCTGTCAGAGTTTCCTCCAGTTTCCAAGTGCCTTTTGATGGTGTAGGAAACTGTACTCACTGACACCTTGGCTTCTTTGCAAATTCTCTAAAGGAAAGACCTACACTTTTAAGGGTTATGATGGTCTGTCTGTCTTCCTTTGTTCATTGTCTTTTTCTCACCATTATGATAGCAATATACTACTTCCTGCAGTGCAATATTGTCCAAATCATGCTTCAGAGGGTGTAGCAACACAGTCTGTTCCAACACTGCTTTTATACAGGCAGAGGGTTTGTAACTAATCAACAAAAGTTGGGACACCTGCAGGAATTGTTTGCATCAAATTTAAAGGCTTAATTTACTTCCATTGCTGCAGAACAGCTTCAGTTGCGAACCCATTACTTGCTCCATCAAAAGGGCATTTTTTTTTTAAAACTCTGAAATTTACATTACTTTTCAGTTTTTGGTAACCTAAACTGTTTTTTAACCTCCGGCAGTTTACCGCTTAGCTTTGTACCAATTCAGGTTATTCACTGGACTTGAACTGCTTAAATTTCAGTAAAAACTGGAAAAATGGGAGTGTTCTAAAACTTTTGACCGGTCATGTAGGCAACACACAACAGTTAATAATGGCGCCCAAACATAAAACGATGGACAAAATTAATCGTGCCAAAAGGCAGAGAAAGGGTGTGACATCATGCAAAAAAAAAACTGAGGTGTTCGAGACATCGGCAAGAAGTGAAAGTGTGGCATTGGTGAGCCGCCATTACCGGCATTACGGGATCAATGAATCAGCTGTGCGGTGAACGTAAGTCAAATATTCATGCAAGGGTTCCTGCCAGCCAAGTGCAAAAAATTCATTCCAGTCCCGTGATTCTCATATTGAAAGGATTGAAAAAGTGCTTAATGTGTTGTTTGATGACCAAACAGAAAGAAATACCATTGAGTGGACCAGTGTATGGTAAAAACCATTGTGGATTTACCAACATTTTCCATGAGGCACCCGGGGCCAAAGGCTCCAGTTCAACCAATGCTCATGGAACTATCGAGGCGAAGGGATTTATGCCAGAGCAGGTTCCTAACGCTGAAGAGAAGGGATTATTTGGAAGAGGATGCCATCTCGTACCTTCCTCTCCAAGCAGGGAAGAACTGCTCTGCATCAAGGTGGCTAAAGATCGTTTTACTCTTCTTCTATGCGGCAATGCAGCAGGTGATTTCATTGTGCTCCCGATGATCCAACAGCTATCGCAAGTTCTGCAGCCACATCTTTCTAACCTCCACCCTCCCTCTTCCAACAGCATCATCATCATCTCTGAGCAAAGTCTTGTGTTTTCCATTTACGGAAGAGAACAGAACGCCTCGTGAAATTTCTATAAGAAATGCCTTTTGAACAAGTATGCCTCATGAGAATGCCTCGTGAAACTTCCAGCACCAAGAACAATTCCCAAAAACTTGATCCCATCTCTCCTCCAGGTGACATTTGCGGGAAGAGATGGGGTGAGGGGGTATATGGGGGAAGTGAGGGGTAGGTAAAGGGTTCGAGCCACAGTGCTTCTGTTTTTAACCAGTTGATTTTTGCTGATCAAGCTTTGCTAAAGAGCTTTAAGGCATGCATCATCTTGGCAATGCCATCAGAGTTTTTGATACAAACACATACATCATTAATGTACACAATGGTCTTTATAGTATGGATTAAACCTTTAATAGTAAAACCAGACAAAGACTTCCGGAGAGTGTTTAAAAGGGGTTCAAGGGATGGGGGCATATAAGGCACCTGTAAGTGGACAGCCTTGCCAAACACCTCTTTCAATACAAAAAGGGGGCACAAGCTCATTGTTAATATTGAGTAGAACAGATACTGTATCTTGGAATAACATAAATTTATACATAATAAAATAAAAGGTCCGAAACCAAATCGTTTTGAAACTTTGGACATGCATTCATTAGAAACATCATCAAAAGCCTTCACCTGATCGAGGAAAACGAGGCTAAGACTTTCATGAGAAATGTCACAAACATCAATCAGATTACGAATAACAGAAATATTGTCATGGACGCTACAATGTATGCCTGTCGTCGGACGGACACGACGTGCTTCGCCTGTTCATTCCGGCAGCCCAGAGGTGACATTTATATCTGGGATACAACAGTAGCATACCGAGATAGCTCTGCAAACAGTGCCTCAGAGTTTATGAATGGCAGTACATTTGATATTAGTATCTTTACCACTGGGGTGTTGAGTGGGGAAACCAGAATGAAGCGTCCACTGTCTGTGGACAAACCAGCCACAACAATCTCATGTACGAGGCTTTCTTCAGCAGTAAAAACCACGACACATTTATTCATTTGTGACGCTGCACAAATCTTATCCATCCCGATAATATTACCAATTGCAATAACAACATGTTCGACACTGATCTCGTCAGGAGGAACACACACTACACCATGCTTCCGTGAAAGAACCTCGAAAGCCACATATCGGGAGCGTGTCAACATTTCTCCAACAGAAAATTCCCCGGATGAAGTAGAAATGGGGGAGGAGTACAGCTTTCTGTGAAAATCAGGGATTTGAAAGAAAGCAGAAAGTGCTACGCGACATATACCAGCAGGAGAAAACTAACGCAAACAAAACATACCTCCCGAAGAAGAAAGGGAAGAGAAACCACAGCGACTCATTCGAGTGCCAATGGAAAACTCACCTCTTTCTTCACCATGATCTGCCCTCCCCTCCACCCTTCCAATTATGTCATGTGATCATTGTGCGAGATATCACTGGAAAATCGACAATCGCACGTCTTTTGCTTTCACTCCACAATTAATCCAAGCCGCACTATTTTTCTCTGCTGGTTCTGTGTTAATCCCTGCGACTCAGTGTTTAGTTTTGGTTCCGAAGAGAAAGGCAAGACTTTTGGGATCGTGTCCTACATCAAAGTACAGTACAATCCTGAACTATTTCACCAGATAATCCAGTTTAAGTGGCTACATCATCCATTATTATAATTAATTATCTGATGATCCACAATAGCGAGTTTAGGTTTAGTGCTCGGGGTCATTTCGCCACATTTTGTGTTTGGCCGTTTGATATTTTCATTGATTTGTATTGGAAACATTTTGTGTATTTACTTTGTTGTAAAGATCCGTCGCAAAGATTCCAAAATCTTCAGCTTTTCTTTAGAATCAGTAAATGACAGGTCTGATGCCTTTCCGTCAAGCAGCTCTATATTCTCAAATTTTCCTGTGGAGAATGTAAGTTTACTGTCGGACACAACTACTGTAATGACGACGGACAAGAATAGGATCACCTTGCATGGATCGACTGCCAGATTTCTCGGCGCATGCGCACAACACCTATAGGCCAGATGAATACCGCCAATCAAGCAATTCACAATATCATTACATCTCCCCTTTCAGTGTGAAGAGAAAAGCTGAAAATAGCAAAAGCAGGTTTATGTTCCATAGAGAGAGCAAAAACAAACATTATAACCAGCTAACGAATACTCAAAAGCCACGCTATATGATTATGATAGAATGTAGTCTTTCAGCCTTTGAAGCAAGGACCTGGCCCGCTGCGATTTGTGGCTCGGAGGTTGAGCAAATTGGGAGTTCTCAGCACTCCAAGGTGGTGTTGGGGCCATGTCCACGGTGCTCTGAGCTTCTCCAGAGGAATGTTTAATTCTCCAACGTCCGGAAGTGGGAGAATGGTCACTGGCTCAGATGGAGATTTCCGCAGGTGTCACCTGTTGCAGCGGTAGGATCTGCCATTGGCCGTGGTAACTCGGTACAATCTTGGTGCGGAAAGTTTGCGAGGTACGACTACATGTACCGAGCCCTGTCTGGTCTTGATGTGGGCATCACCACCTACTCGGAGCTCCATAAGAGGTTTCACTCCTCTATCATATATTTTGATGTACTGCTTCTGATGGTCCCGGAGCTGCTGACAAGCATCTGATATGACACCTGGCTGGAGGCTTTTACTGTAAACAGGTAATTTATCTCTTCGCCTCTTGTTCATCAAGAGTTGAGCTGGAGGGAGTGTCATTTCGCAAGTAGGAGAGTTGCGGTCGACAAGGATTACTAGTTGAATGTCAGTACTGTCTTCATGTGCCTTTCACAAAGGCTGCTTCATTGTCTGAATTGCACGCTCAGCTTGACCGTTGGATTGCGGATATGTTGGGGATGAAATTGTGAACATTATGCCCCATTCTTGTCCAAAGTCCTTAATTTCTGCGCTACCAAAGGGGACATTGTCAGCGAATACCTCTTATGGTATGCCAGGGCGGGAAAAGTTCGCTTTCATTGGTGATATGATAGCGGTCGTTTTAGCCCATTTAGCTGCGTCACCAGGAAATTTTGAGAAGTTGTCCACCAGGATGAGATAGTCTTTTCCACCGAAGTGAAATATATCGGCACCAAGCTTCTGCCATGGGCGATCAGAGACGCTGTGCGGGATGAATGGCTCTTTCTGATTGGCAGGCCAATATCTGGCACAGACCCCACACTCAGCAACACGTGATTCTATGTCTCTTGACATACCTGGCCAGTACAAAATGGGTCTAGCCTGCACCTTGCACTTTCCCACTCTGAGATGCCCTTCATGAATTTGAGCCAGCATGTCCTGTTGCATTGCGGCTGGAGCAATAATCTGCTCGCCACAGAACAGCTGATGGATGTTCTCCCGAACAGGCCAGAACAGTTTCACCATTAGAGCTACTCTGGCTCAATGCACAGGCCAGCCTTGTGTGATGGTAGGGCTGAGCTGTAGAAGCGCTGGATCTTGTGATGTCTCACATTGCAGTACCTTCATTCTGCCAGTGCTGACTGGAAGCTCAGTGACCAATTGATGTACACGAAGGTGTAGGTCATCTTCCAGCGTCTGATCATGCAGTGGCAAGCTAGATGACACTCTGGAGAGTGTACTTGCGATGTATAGATACTTTCTTGGGATGTACTGCACTGACACAATGTATTGGACAAAGCGAAGCATCATGAACTGAAGTCTGGCTGAGGGTAGGTGCAATGGCTTCTTGATGATAGCCACCAGTGGCTTGTGGGCGGTGTACGGTCGTGTCAAATCTGTAGATGTACTGATGAAAACGCTCTGTCCCAAATACGATTCCAAGAAGCTCCTTTTCTATCTGGGCAAAGTTCGGTTCAGCAGGTGTGAGAGACCAAGAGGCATAGGGAGCATAGGGAATAGGGATACTGAGGGGGGGGGGATAGAGAGGGGTATGGGATAGGGAGGGGTATGGGATCGGGAGGGGAAAGGGGTAGGGGAGATATAGTGTCGGATCTGGTGAAAACAGGAAGGTGGGAGTATAAACAGCAAGAAATGATGTGCAGTGAACCAAAATGAAAGGGGGGAAGAATGGAATGAAAGTGGCGCGAAGAGGGATAGGAGAGACTACAAACAGAGCAGCTTGCAACCTCAAGGAACATGCACAACCGCCTTGACACCACAACCAATGTACTAACGGCCGGGAGGTGGGAAAGGGAAAGTAAGAAAGAAGAGGAGGGAGGGGATGGGAAGGAAAGGGAAGGGAAGAGAAGGGAAGGGAGGAGAAGAGTAGAGAAGAGAAGAGAAGGGAAGTGAAGAGAAGGGAAAAGAAGATAAGGGAAGGGAGGGGTTGGATTAGCAAAAATAATGTTATGCTTAATGACCAAATACACACACACACACACACACACACACACACACACACACACACACACACACACACACACACACACACACACACACACACACACACACACACACACACACACACACACACACACACACACACACACACACACACACACACACCGATGGATACTTTAGAAACCTGAGACGGTCGCACTTCTGCAGTCGGCTCACTCAGAATCTGAATTGTACATGCTACAGTCCCTTCAACAGAGGGGGGTGAGTAGGGGGAAGAGGTGGGAGAGAGAGGGGGAGAGAGGACGAGAGAGAGAGAGGACGAGAGAGAGAGGACGAGAGAGAGAGAGGACGAGAGAGAGAGGACGAGAGAGAGAGAGGACGAGAGAGAGAGGACGAGAGAGAGAGAGGACGAGAGAGAGAGAGGACGAGAGAGAGAGGACGAGAGACAGAGAGAGACAGAGATGGAGAGAGAGCGGGACAGAGAGGGACGGAGAGAGGGAGAGACGGAGAGACAAACAGGCAGAGACAACGAGAGAGCAACAGAGGTGTGGGAGGAGAGTGCTGCATTTTATTAGGAGGGTGGAGCAAGAAGGGGACAGAGTGAGAGAAGGGTGGGAGGGGGGGGAGGAGGAAAAAAAAAGACATGAGGGGTGGAGGTGGGGTTAGCAAAGAAAATGATATGTGACGCTTGATGACAGAATACAAAAAAAAAACAAAAAAACATGTCAACATGACAACACAACAGAGTTTGTAAAGTAATCTGCTGGCACATCTGCAAAAACTTTGGTATTCTAGTACCAGAAATTTTTTGGAAAATGAGCCCTAAGAAATCACTAAAAACATTGAAGTACCGCTCATGTATGACCTAATGATCCCATTGGGTGTGAACATCGAAAACAAAGCATTGTGACCAGATATCATACTTAGGTACAAAAAAAAGAGAAGAAGGCATTGCGAATTGAGATGTTAATACCGGTTATTTTGAACTAACGATGCAGCCATCAAAGAAAATGACCAAATACCAAGACCTCAAGCATGAAGTGAAAAGATCCTGGAAGCTGAAGAATGTCAAAGTTGTACAAGTGATGATGAAGATCATCATGGGAATGATGACGAAGAACCTCACAGAGATATTAAAAACCATCTCTGAGAATATCACTACAAACGAATACCAGTTGGAAGCCGTCCTGGGCTCAGTAACGATCCTGAAGAGAGCCTTCGGCACAAAACTTTGAAAACAGAAAATTTCACAGCTTGGTCCATGAATCATGACCCCTTACTGAAATGAAGGAGGATACTTTGAGCCCACCCTGAAAGGACCCCATTCCACATTCTGAAACCCACATATGTAGATACCAATCAACCACACACACACACATACACAAACACGCACGCACGCACGCACACGCACACACACGATGGTGGATACTTCGTGACCTTGGAGGGATCCGTTCCACCCTCTGTAACCCGCATATGGAGAGAACAACCAACACACACACACACACACACACACACACACACACACACACACACACACACACACACACACACACACACACACACACACACACACACACACACACACACACAGTTCCATTATATTAATACAGTTTATATACATACACATGCACAAATGTACACACACATAAAATACATAAAAACGACAAACACAAAGATGTACCTTTACACGGAGTTCTTTCAAAGAGGAATTCAAGTAGGAAATTAGCAAAATTAAATTGAACAAGCTCAAATGAGCTAAGATCCTCGTCCTCTTAATGATGACGTTATAAAACCGAATATGACATCATTGTGATGTATCAGGTTTGCGATAAATTATCTGTGCTAATGCCCGGCTTGATTCCCGCAAACAAAATTCAAACAGCTTGCCTAGTTTCGGAGATAATGGTATAGGCGATTTCCATTAGCGGCAATATTATGACGTCAACTTTTTTCTCGGAAGAATTTCCAAAATCGGAGATGGTTACTGCCTGCGCGTGGACTTTCTGCATATACATGGCAAGTTTCATGAAGATCCGATGAAAACTCTGGGTTGTGAAACAAAAAAATTCAAAACATATGAATGACGTCATAAAAATTGATATGACATCATAGTGATATATCATATGTGCAGTAATTAATCTTTGCTAATGCCCTGTTCGATTCCCGCAAACAGAATTCAAAAAGCTTGCCTAGTTTCGGAGATAATTTTTTAGGCGATTTCCATTAGCGGAGATATTTTGACGTCATAACTTTTTTTTCAAGGTGGAATTTTCAAAATCGGAGATGGTTACTGTCTGTGCACGGTATTTTTACATATACATGGCAAGTTTCAGGAAGTTTTGATGAAAACTGTAGGCTGTGAAACAAAAAAGTCCACAAAAAGAAGATGAAGAACAACAACGTGAGTAAGACTTAGAGATCCTCAACGAGGATCTAAAAATATATCGAGGTACAGAACACAAAATATCAATCGATGCTCTCTGCCTTCACAACCAGATCATGGCAAACACGTGGTCGGATGGAGCTTATTGTTAGCTCCCTGTTCGAAGAACAGAGAGCTATAGCGATACCCCCAGCGTGAGCGTGAGCGTCAAAATGTTAAAGTTTTTGGTGCAAGTTAGTTCCTTTCTAATGTTTTTATCTACCACACTATTTTTTACTGATTACAATATTCAAATGCATATATTGCTTTAAAATTATTTGGATCAGACTTCACTGCAATGCTTTATAAAAAATATTATTAGACTAGTCTTTAAATAAAAACGAAAAAGGATAAATGCATAAACAGGCGAACATTGGGTGGCTTTGACACCCCTCTGGTTATATGTGTACCGATATCGAAGTGAGGGGTTGATGATATTGAAAGATCGCACAAAAAGGTAAAACAAAGCCCAAGAACAGGACCCCCCTTTTCCCAATTGTCCTTGGTTTCCATCATCATGGTTTTAGCTATCATGTCATTTTCCAGGAACATAACCAGCGCAATATTTTAGGGTTTACTGTAATACAAAATAAATTAACGATTTTAGGCGACCTTGACCTTTTGACCTCAAAATCAATTGGCTTCAGTGACACAATATGCAAACCCTGCTCAAATTTCAAGTCAATGAGATGGAAATCAACGATTTTGGGGCCTTGACCTTTGACATTTTGACCTCAAAACAATTGGCTTCTAGCGTTTTATTGGTGAACCAATTCAGTGATCTGATATGCAAACCTTGTTCAAATTTCACCTCAATTGGATGAAAATTGACGATTTTATGCAACCTTGACCTTTGACCTTTTGATCCAAAAAACAATCGGCTTCTCGCTTTTCATTGGTGAACCAAGTCAGTGACCCAAAATTCTGAAAGAAAGATTCAAATTTTGACCAAAATATTCATTTGTCTCCTCCATGTTCTCATAATAAAGCTTTGCTGAAAATTTGATGACAAAAGCTCAAATGGTAAAAAGGTTACTGCATGGACAGACACACAGACAGACAAAGAGACAGACACACACATAAATTATTGTAAAGATGGGTCACCCATTGCACGGGTGATGAGCTAACAACCGAAATGCTCGTTTAGTGCTGCACTCCTTTGCGTCGAAGAAACTCGAGTTCCCATTAAAAACTGGGAAAACTAATTGTAGAAATAAACCCTTTAACAGTTATAAGCCTTCTCCTCTCCTACATAGGGGCAGGCTGAAATACTCTCAAACAATAGGCAATTCTCAACCCTCAGCAACAACAGCAATTAGTACCTTAAACAACACAATAACCACATTCATGGACAGCCACCACCAGAAAAATTGTGAAAAATTCATCACCAGCCTTAACCATAAAACAAACAGTCGATAATTCTGGCAGACTATATCAAACATATACAACTCACGCAACAAGCCACCCCCATCACACGAATAAGTAATAAATCAAGCCGGCACAATGCCAAACAAAAAGCAGGAATCAGATAACCTCATCAACTATTCCGCTTCAATTAGTCACAAATCCACAATTCCTAGAAACAGACCAATCACCAAAAGGGTAAAGAAATAAAAAGTTGACAATGAAGCTCTACCTCCTTTCACCTTTTATTTTATATCATATCAATTACAGATATGATATAAAATGCGATAAACTCCAATTCTGCAGGACCAGACAATATATCTCAAATATCCACCTGAAACATCAAGGCCCTTTAGCCATTAATGCACTAATATAAATATACAACCACTCACAGGCACACAATAAAAATTCCCTCCATATGGGAAAAAGCAATCATTATACCAAAACTGAAACCTGAACAAACCGATCCCAATTACCCAGCATCATAATCGACCCCATTTCTCTCTTACAAACCCCAAGCAAACTATTGGGAAGGCTCAAGCGAAATAAAATCAGCCCTTGTATTCCTCGAGCCCCATCACAGGACGGCTTTTGTCCACTACACTCAGCAACCACTCATCTCTCTATATTAACACAATACATCCAAGACAGCTTCACCAAAAAAAACAACCCTCACTGAAAACTGTCATCATGGCAACACACATGAATAAAGATTTTGACACCGTACCCCACCATGTTCTCATTGAAAAAAAAATGCTTCATACTAACATGCATAACAACAATGAGAAAACATTAGCAAACTTACTGTCCGGTCATCAACTTCAATTAAACAATTACCACATTCTCTCTTGCTTCAGACTTCTACCTAATAGCATCCCACAGGGCTCTGTACTAGCTCCCTCACTCTTCAATATATTCCTCCATGACCTCCTGATCTCTCAAGCAGACTCTCTACTTCTGTCGTATGCAGAAGATCTAACCACTTCCTCGCACAACATTCCATTTTTGTCGAGGCTACCAACATTTTTCAGCAATATCTCTATAATCTTGAAAAATGGCTCACACTGAACCACATGATTGCATCTCCTCCAAGATCTTTTGCAACTCTTCTCACACCAGACAGACATGAATCAAATGCACATCCAATCATTAAACCTTTTCAATCAACAACGTTTTCTCAACAGATATCCATCTTTACTGGATAACAACTTAGATACCCATATGACCTTTACACAACACACAGATCAACTCACTGCCAATGGCTAACCACAAAATCAACACACTAAAATCACTCACGAAGACAACCTTGGACTGACAGGATGGCCGAAAAGTATGCACCCTCGCCTCTAAATTGTCTTGCCTGGGTTTGAATCCCGACCAAGCTATAAACTGTCAACCCGGTGTTCCACAGGCAGGGCGATTCATCAATGTGTGCACAGAGGGCGTCTGCCTATCGACATTAGTCTGTGGATGTTAAAGATCCCATGGTGTCCCTCGCAAAGAGTACTCAAGCTATTGCTGGCACCCTGAACAAATTACAAATTTCTGCCCTAACCAGCAGAGGACATTGCATCAGCGGCACATCTGCTCCCTCAACCAATGATGCTACCCCGCAAGCTTGTGCCGCATATGAACGAAGCAAAAGAAGAAGAATACAACCTTTGGCCAACACAAACAATCACTTCCCACAACCTACAAACATTTCATCCACACTACCATCAATTATACCCACCCAAGTTGGGCTGATACTCCTTCAGACCATAATATACAAAAACTTGAAAAAACTACAAAGCTATAAAGTTCATAAAACACCTTTGCCCACACATCCATCCATCCATTGGGACCATAATCTGTGCAGAGCATGGATGCTGCCGAAGCAGTCTCCTGGGCTATTGGGCACAATCCTAAACAGGTCACCACTCCAACACAGGAAACTGAAGTGGCCCAATCATCCCAGCAAGCTGGTACTCATTTTACCAACCTCAGAAGGATGATAGGCTAAGTCAACCCCACCTGGTACTAGTTCAACAGCAAAGCAAGATTTGAACTCAGGACCCAAGGATCCCAAGCCTGCCACCCTAACCATGAAGCCTACACCAGGCATTTAGCCCACACACTCTTGAGAAAAAGGATATGGGAAGGGTTTTTTTTAACTCTTGCTTTGCGTTTCCAACCACGACCTATATTAGCTTTACTCTTGAACCTCGAATAACAGGCACAATGGCAAACACATCAAGCAGATGCATCAAACGGAACAGTCCAGAGCTGAACCTTTTGCCAATTTCACCCTCAGAGTACGGTACACAACCAATTGAATTGGTCGAGACGGTGTAAAATTTTACCTAAGTACTGCTAAACTGGAGGTTTTTGGAAGCGCAAACAAGGCAATTTGTGTTCTACAGTGTTGAAATATTCAATTCAATTGAAATAAAACAAATCTATTAAAGGCTGTAAGAGAAAACAAAAAACAAAAAAAAAAAACCCACTGAATCGGAAGATTACCACCATTGATGCACCCCCTTTTCCATCACCTTATTTAACACGTTGAATTAAGAATTTGTGCCTGGTGTTTGTGTCCTGTATGACATCCCTAAAAACAGTAAGTTTCCGATTTGGAATTATTTTCAATTATATTTGACTGCCAGACAAACTCAATTATCTCACTCATCTCCGCACGTGCGTACTCAGGGCAGGACTGTACAATTTGCCAAATTCAGAGCTAAAGTACGGCTAAACTGCAGGTTCATATTCTGATTCATATTCTGCAGTGTTCCAAATATATAATTCAATTGAAATTAAGTAGTTCTTCAATCATCTACTGACGTCTGTCAGACAGACAGTGTGAACTAATTGTTTAACCTCATGTTGCGCGAAATGCGCTGGGTAACAAAGCTTTCCAGGATAACAACAGGTTGCATAAGATCGACAAACATAGCCCACTTACATGCAGGAAATAGAGTACTTCCAATGAAAGTCCACCTCAATATGAGAGGCATTCAATTCACCTCTGCAGCTGAACATTCCTTTCACCCATGTCACTCTATGGCGACTGATCCTCCACCCAAACAACATATCAAAGGTACAGCTGCTCATCATTACCCTATAATATCATTAGTATTACACCTATTCTGCCAAAACACCTCCATGTGCCATCACATTCACTATCATCTATCATCCCAGTCCATAGAACATAGTCACTCAAATAATATCCTCAACTATACTCCCCCCAAAATAAACTCTTCTGATGCAACACTTAGTAGTGAAATGACAGTCCATCTGGCGAGACTCTGGTGTGGGCACCACCCATCCCTTATGCAATATCAACATCGGCTCCAACTCACACTACTCTCAGCATGTCCCTTCTCTATCTACTGCACAAACTACCACACATTATGACTAGCTGCCCCTCCCAGATCCAAAGACACCACCTCTTTAACTCTTTTCTACACAAGATCTGTGGGAGCATCCAGTGGACGTCACTGGATACTTGGGTTTTGCTGGTCTTTTTCCTTGCCTCTCCACCCTCCTCTGTCTTAAAAAAAAGCCTTCAATCTCTCCCCAATTCCCATTGCAAACATTAAACCTTTCTGTTTAGCCAATGGCCATCATTTTTAGAATCACTCCCTTTGCCCCGTTAAAGATTCACAATGCTTCGTAAACCCCAAACCAAGCTGCAAACACTATTCTTCCAATCATAGATTATCATGAATTACTCGACTTGTGAAGTGGACACCACCACCCATTCTCAAGAGAATCATGGGGAAAAAAAAAATCATATTGCAACCTCTTTCCCTCAATCGATTACCCAACAACTTGTACCTTGTCTTCAAGTTCTCAGAATAAATTATCCCGACATCGGTAGTTATATTAGTTATTGGAGTTCTTAGTTCATCCACACACACCACAAACAATTTCCCTTCACCATGAACTTACAAAACGTCATCAAATATTCCATCAACATCCCTCACCCCTGCCGTCCGTTTAATTGAAACAACACAAATCCTAATTTTTTGATTCCTGACACAAACCTGGAGAGTCGACATACTCAATCGCCTCATCCCCAACAAAAACGATCTCCCTGTACTTCTTCCCACATCTATCGAACGCCAATCACTGTGTGCACCCAATGCTAAATTATAGTGATAAAACCTCCTTAAACAGGTAGAGTCTGCATTTTGATGGAATTATCTTTTGTTATACGATGCTTGGTTCGTGGGTGGATGTCAAAGACCCCACGGTGTCCTTCACAAAGTCAGGGAGCTATTGCCTACACCCTGAATAAATTCCAAATTCCTGCCCTAAAGGCCCGGTCACACCTTGACGTTTTAGCCAACGTATGCCGATTTTTGAATTTTTTTTCTAAAACGCTGGCACACGTTGAATACGTTATGGGTAAGTTTTGATAACATTGAGAACACGCTGAAAAACACTGCCATACGTCGTTGTACGTTGGCTTTAAACGTTGTACTTTTTGGTTGTCCTCAATTTTTTTCATGCTTGAAATTTCACGACGTATGCCGGCGTATGACTCACACGTTCCGCTACGCTGGCCACAAGTTGTATGCACGGTCTGCGATCGTTGACAGACGTCAACACATGCTACTTGTAAGTTAATCATAAGTTGAGACACGCCGAGGTAATGTTTAGCGTACCCGAAACTTATTTCCAACCTATGATTAACGTGTTGTTGGCACGTTACGCGATCGTTGCCACACATCGACAGACGTTACTTTTAAGTTACTCATAGGCTGAAAGACGTCGATATAATGGATCGTCCTTGCGTCAGCGTCCACGGCCACGGCCAGGACACTTATTTGCAGCATTCTTCAAACTTTTCTTCGGCATGACGAGGATGTTCACACTTCGATGTCTAGCTTGGCTATGATTCCAATTGTCCATCGGCAGCATCTATTTAAAATAGTCGAGTTTGAGCGTTTTAACACGTTCAGAAGAAACGCTTCAAATTTCCAAACCCCAGCGTCAAAAAACAAAGGCGAGTGACAGCAATTTAAATCGTTCATTGTAAACAATGAAAATAGTTGAGTGGTACCGTTTAAAAGTCGTTGAGTGTAAAAAAATCCAATTGTTGAGCGCAAGCGTCTACTTTCAATAGTGGAGTTTGAGCGATTTAGCACGTTCAATAGAAACGATTAAAATGTCTGAGCGCCAGCGTCAAATAACAAAGGCGAGTGACAGCAATTTAAATCGTTCATTGTAAACAATGAAAATAGCTGAGTGGTGCCGTTTAAAAGTCGTTGAGTGTAAAAAAAATCCAATTGTTGAGCGCAAGCGTCTACTTTCAATAGTGGAGATGCAGCCATTTAAATCGTTGAGTGGCAGCCTATGAATAGCAAACCCCACGTCACCGGCAAAGATAAACTGCCGCACGATATGGATAAGTTAGGCTATCATTGGGCATAGTTTGTGAACGCCGGCTTCACGATAATTATTCGTTGGTATATCGTATCTATAAGTAATCAAAGCGCTCTATGCACATTATTAGTTCATTGTGAATTTGTCCAACCCGTTATGAATAGACCTAAATCGTAAAAACAAGCTATAGCTCATTGTTGAAAAAGCCCCATAAAAAATTAGCCGCGAAGAACTTCGAACAATGGTGAAAAGATGTCTCCTACCCGTGGACACGCGGACGCAAGGACGATCCATCATAACCCACACCCTCCCCCTCACACTCACCTACTACTGCCATGAACAAACTACTACTAATACTAATACTAATACTGATACTGCTGACATGGACATCGACTCAAAAAGGACTCGAAAACACTGTTGGGTTCCCCTTTTATGAGCAGCATTTTTATATACCAATTCCCAAAACCGCTGGGAACACATCTTTATATGGCAGTTGTAAGCTAGAAACACGTTCATTTTTTTTTTTGTCGACCGGAAGACGTCATTGGAATACGTCTACATACGTTGATGTGTGTTGGGACTACGTAAAGAATTGGTTCAAAGCACGTCAGACATAAGTTAGAAATAAGTTTCGCGTAAAAAAGACATTACCGCGACGTGTTTCGACTTATGAGTAGCTTATAAGTAGCCTTTGTGGACGTGTGTAAGCGTCCACATATTGTGTGTAAAACTTATCCCCATCGCATGCGGAACGTGTGTCATACGCCGAGTACGTCGTAAAATTTTGAACATGTTTAAAATTTCTTGATGTACTCTACTTACTACGACGTATGATAGCATACTTTAGCGTTCTACTCACGTATACCAAACTTACTCATACCGTATTTGACGTGCCCCAACGTTTTAGACACATTTTTCTTCGGTCGGCATACGCTGGCAAGATCGCCAAGGTGTGACCGCGATGTTGACACTTCCATTTCTATGGCAGTTATGATTCGAATCATTGTGCTTCAGCCTTTTAATAGGCTACGTCACGACATCGTCGGCGATGCGTGCAACGCGCTATGCCTAAGTTAGACTATCGTTGGGCATCGGTTGTGTAGGCCGACAACAGGTTCAGCATTCGTTGGTATAAGTTATCTATAACACAATGAAACGTTCTGTGTCCGTTACCAATGCGTTATACATAAGACCAAGTCGCTATGAATACGTCCGAATCTTTAAAAAAAAAACATCAAAAGTTCAACGTAAGCCAGTGTTTTACATACATTTTAATACGTTGCCATCGCTGGCTAAAACGTCAAGGTGTGACCGGGCCTTAACTTCTGCTGGGAGAGGGATGGCAAACCCACCCAGCATGACCTTTGGCCAAGAAACTGCTGCGCAGAACGAACGCGTGTAACATCGAGGATGGTACATCAGTCATATCATGCCTGGTCACTTCCGTTAACGCTGTGATGTTATCTTTCTTTCCTTCCTTTTCTCTATGGAAGTTGAGACTCTTGAAAGAGCTAAATGACAAAGAGTGATGGGTCAACAGAATGAGGAGAGGATGGGGAGGGCTGATGGGAACAATTGGACAAAAATGCAGACACATCAACGTACGTTAAGGGGAGACGTAGATACAAAAAATGGGTCAATAAGAATGCTCACAAATGTGAATGGGAGAAACCATAATTGGGCCACATCATCTTGAAAGGCTGGATGTAAGAGTACAAGATAACAGAGACAAGAGATTGGTGCTTTCTTTCCTTTTTCCACCTTTTCCTTAACTTTCTTCATTTCGCTCTTTATACCTCTCTTCCTTTCTTTTTGTTTCCTGCCGAGTTTATTAATTTTTTGCTCCATTTCCTGGCTTTTTAATTGCTTTCCTCCATTTCAAATTGTTGTGGATAATACACATCATGCACATGACTTGTTAATTTTGGACGTATTTCAAAAAACAGGCAAAACCTATTTTATGTTAAAACATTTTACCCTAAATATACTAATATATGATGGCTGCCAAGATACAGTGGCCTGCAAAAGTTTTCACATTTTGATGCCACCTGAGCTTATTTCATGATGTTTTCAAATCAAAGTTAATACATAGAGGGTTTACAAACTACTCCAAAGCGATAAAGGTAAAAAATGCAGATAAAGTGTGAATAAGTTAAATTAACAAAGAAAATTATATGATTCTCAGCTGCATAAGTATTGTCACGTCTGAGCCTCTATTAACACAGCTCGGATTCCTCAGCGCTGAGACCTAAGAGATGGTCCAAACGGTCTTTTATGGCATTGCGTTCAATAATTCCACAACTTCACCATTTCTGAAGGATCTTAAAATGGGCAGAAATCGATGGCACACACGCACAAAAAGCAGATGGCTCGAACATGTTTTATTTTTATTTTTTTTACCATTTAAAGGGTTTATTTTGTCTTGAAAAGTACAGGGAAGAAGGTGGACAAGATGCTGTAATAAATGGAGCAAACCAAGCCAGTCAAAAGCCAAATAGAGGAGAATGGGGATATGCAAACTTATCGACACTGATGTGAAATAAAAGCGCAAAACCTAACCCACACTAGGTGCCACAGATCACACTTAAACGATAAGTTAAGAATGCAGGCATGACTTCCCTTTGTTCACGATGTGCAGGGTGGCTGCAGGACTCAATACAGCCCACTTTGCAAACCAGGTGTGAGACCAGAGCCAGTGACGAAATTGGTTCAAAGACAAAGTGAACCAGCCATGAGCAGGGCCAGCAATGAGTAACACCTAAGATGAAGAAAGCCGAAACAGAGCACGATCAAGTAAACCAGCCACGATGAGTGCCTGGACAATTCGCTCCTCAACCAGACTTCGTGGCCCTCTTTGTCCTTTTCAGATGAAACCTCCTGGTCTGCCCCCCCTCCCCTCCATATTCTCTCCAGGCCATTCTTCTTCTTCCTCCAAGCGCGGTGGCTCCTTCCTTTCTCCAAAGGCAGGATGATACGAGCTTCGGACAATCCCAAAACTTCTTCAGAGCAAAACCACACGAACTTTCTTCATGAATTATCCTCTGGGGTGCTGCCTATGGGGGCAGCCCCCAGATAAATAAATGTACATTCTTCTCTTCCAGACTCCACAGCCCACTACACCACCAGAGCTGGCACACACTGGCAACAGAGATCGTAATTACCTTTCATACACATCATACCTGTGCTTCTGTATTTGGGAAGTCCACATCGAAGCCCACTCACAAACCAGAGGTGTTTACGCATTCAAAGTTACTGTCGACACTGTTTATAAATTACATATGCTGCCTTCTCAGCTTCCCATGTAACAAACGACTTACTCTGATTGCGTCATATGGCAATCTAACCTACTTGAAACACATCGACCACACCACACTTACTCCAGTCCATCTATGAATCACCACCACCCCCACCCCTCCCCCTCTTCCATGCAACAGTATTCAAACCCTTTGTCGAATTAACCCCAAGTTACATGATCAAATTATTTGTTTGGAAGGTTAAACAAGAAGTGTAATAGGTTTCACCTGTTTGTAGTCGGTGGTTTAACTTAAAAAATTGAGCTCCCCAACTTTTTATCGAAGGAGTTTTAAGATACAACTCACTTGGCCAAACAACAAGGAAAACATGAAGACCAAGGTGCTATCCAAAGCTTTCCTTGACTATTGGGCACAATCCTGGAAAGTCAGACATAAATAGTGGTGGATAAGCAGTGTTCAGGAGAGGGTTATAAGAAGATTTAAAACTCACTCATTATCCCTTTGAGTATGCTGAAATCCATCATGAAGAAGTGAAAGACATATCATACCAACCAGACTCTACCTGGATCCAAATTCAGCAGCTGGGAAGCCGGAAACTGGTTCGGGATGTCGCTGTAAATCCAACAATGACGTTGAAAGATCTGTAAGGCTCTATGTCTGAGATGGGGGGGGGGTGGGTGGTCAGTTTTCATCAATCACCAGTATCCCTGTCCCTCCACAAAGCTGGCCTCCATGGACAGGAAGCAAGAAAGAAGCCGTTACTAAAAAATGATGCATCTTAAAGCTCATATGGAGTTTCTGAAAAAGCATCTTAATGATACTGCAGGCATGTGGAGAAACGTTTAGTGGTTGTACAAGACAAAAATTTAACTTTTTGGTCTAAATTCAAAGCATTACATCTGGCACAAACCGAACATTGCACATCTATCCCAATCCATTGAGACCATACTTTGTGCAGAACATCAGTGCTGCCTAAGCAGTCTCCTTGGCTGTTGGGCACCATCGTGGACAGGTCACCACTCCAACACGGGATACTAGCAAGCTGGCACTCATTTTGCCAACCTGGGAAGGATGACAGGCAGTCAACCCCCACATGGTATTAATTCAACAGCATAATGGGATTTGAACTCAGGATGCTCAGATCCCAAACCCACCACCCAAACCATTAAGCGAACACCAGGCATACTGCACATAACCCAGTCAACATCATCCATACTGTCAAGCTTGGTGGTGTCAGCATAAAGTTATGGGGCTGATTTTCATCAGCAGGGACTGGCAAGCTTGTTTGGATAGAAGGGATAATGGACGGTGCACAGTACAGGAGAATCTTTGATGAAAACCTCCTTGAGACAGGCATGAATCTGAAGCTGGGTCAGAGGTTCACATTTCAGCAGGACAATGATCCAAAGCACAAAGCTAAAGCCCACTGGAATGGCTGAATAAGAAGAAATTAAATATTCTTGAGTGGACAAGTCAAAGTCCTGACTTGAACCCCATTGAACATTCATGGTGTGTCAGTTAAAAGTTAAATGTTCTCAGCATTAGTAAATGCCTGTACATGAATGATTGAAATGGACAGTTACATGTGTCCAAGTTTCATGTTGCACACCTCAGTAAATTGTAATATACTAGAAGCACCTGCTCTGGGAGCCATCAAGGGGGTCATGTTAATGCCTATTTTACTCCAAGGGGTCCCAGCATTACACACCCAAAAAATGGTTGTGATCGGTTCAGCCGTTTTTGGGGTACCTGGGAACAGACGGACGGACGGACGCTGAATTATAGTAAGATTCTGCTTGATATAATGAGCTAATTTTGACTGTAGATGGCAGTCTTGTACTGTAAACTGCCTGGTGAGGTTTCTGAAGATGCTGGAACGTTCTCAGAAGAAACTTCCAGTATGGACGACAATCGCATTTACTAGAAGGCATGGGATTGTTCTGTGATACTATATAAACTCGCGAGAGGGAGGTGTAGAGAGACGGGTGTCATGTGACGAGCTGTGGGTTTGATCATCCTCGTGCTTGATTTAACTCTGATGGGTGAACGAATTGTTAATGTCCAGAGCAGTTGTTAATGCATGGAGCCGATTATGATCAGGTCGATTAAAACTCATTAAGATTGTGTATCAGGAAATAATTCCTTTGAGCTCTTCAATCATCCTGGATGGGGCAACGTACGAAAGAGGACATTGCGACAGGAATCGCTCATTCGACAGCCACAGACGACGTGGGAATCAGAGTGGACATTGTAGGTAATGGTGAACTTCCTCATTTGACTTTGTATCAGTTTATTTCAAAAACAAGTTTCAACAACGTTACGCTGTTGATGTGATCACTGCATCGTCACTCTGAAGTAGCAGATCCCTCCTGACAAAGATTAATTTGAGTGGTAGCCGACCTCCACATTATTCATACGCGTGAAGTGCAAACCTTGGATTGCAGTCGTTAGAGAACGGGCTGGGTTCGGCACCACAAACAACATACATAAACCAATAAGAGAAAGAAACCCCAAGGTGTGTGTGTATCGCCCCTAACAGCGATACTTGAAGATTACAGTCCCTCGACGATCCCCATCAAACTTGGCAGTACTAAAGCAATTTTCACATGAATAATGGCCAAAGATTTCACCATGTCACTGTGCAAAGCTAGTGGAGACTTACCATAAAAGACTCATTGCAGTCATTGCTGCAAAAGATGCTTCCACCAAGCACTGACCGAAGAGGCTGAATACTTTTACAACCTGTTCATTTTGTTTTGTAAATGTTTTTTTTTTTTTTTTGCAGGTATTCCTGACATGTAACCCCCTTGAACTACATTTGTGTTTAGTTTGATCTCTTCAGTTATGAATAAAAATAGTTCATTCAGAAAAATTGTTTCCACATAATTCGTAATTCATCTGAATGTGGCATTATTGGGAGGGGGTGAATACATTTGCAGGCCACTGTTGCTTCGAGGTACGTGCACTTGCCTTTGAGCTGCTTACTCTGAGTTCGAATTTCAACCCAGATGTAAACTGTCACCCTGGTGTTCTGCATGTCAGGCAACACATGAGCGTGCATACAATCCATCAGAAGGAAGCTAAGCCAGACGACCCGTATGCCAGCACTGATTGTTTGTTGTTGGATGTTAAAGATCTCGCAGGAATTTTTGAGAAGAGTATGCAGGGTACCACCAGCATCCTGACCAAATTATTAATTCCTGCCCTGACTGCTGGGAAGGAATTGACAAACCACCCAGCATAACCTTTGCTGAGAAACTTCTTCTGTAGCACTGATGCTCTGTCATGAGTATGGTACATTTGATTGATTGATGAACGCATAATTATTTTCAATTATGGAAGGGCAGTTATTGAGTAATTCAAAAATTGTATGTTTTTCCCCCCATGTAGTCTGATAACTGCATCATCCAGCTGATGCATGACTAGACAGACACCATTGGGTAGACATCAAAAATGTGAGTTATATGAGTAAATTAAAACAAATCCTCAAGCCCAACCAAAACTAAAATCCTATTTCAATTTTACAGCTCCTTTATCCTCAGTTTTTTTTTTCAGCAGTAATACATTGCCCATAAACCCTTATGGCAAGTCGTGAAATGGTCTAAATTCTCTGATCCATGACTACAAACAAAAATCCAGTCCGAGCTTTTCAGATGTATTGTCCACATAGCTGGACATAAATAAAGCACATGTGAGTAAAGCCTCATCCATTTATTAAATTATTGAGCTCTGCTCACCGCAGAGTTCCGTACTCTCTCCCGACTCTAATTTCTGCTCAATGGCCTTTGCAAATCCAGTTCCCAGGATTTAATCCCAACTGAACCACATTGGGCATACAAAGTTAGCCAACTCATCGATTTGAGCTTTTTCAAAAATTGCTCTTCACATCAATCCCAAGTCCCAATTCACAAGTGTGTAGCTTGGCAAACCATTTGTCATGATGACATCATAATTGCCTTAAACTCACTGAGAAATTTTACTTCCAAAGAGTAATCAAGATCAACATGCATAGTTAAACCTTATAAATAAATTAATGATTTTGGATTGGTAGGAAGGGGCATCTCTAAGATGAAGAGAGATATACAAATTGTAAATAAAATACAACAGAAAGGACGTTACACGTGGAAGTGGATGCAAAAACATATGGGAATGTGGCCATCGAGATAATTAATAAATTGTAAACTAGAATATTTCAGATTCCAACCCACCTTACTCACCATTTGTCTCTGTCCCAAAAGACAAAAATTAATATTCTGCGCTAGATTCAACCGCTCTCAAGAGTTGCTGTGCGTGCTACTACAAATATCATAATAATTTGCTATTTTCATGAAAACAGCCAAAATAGAACATTGATTTTACTTTTTATTGTGATTTTTTTAATTTTATTCGCACTTTTAACAAAATACAACAGAAAACAATAATCTAGTCATACTTGAAAATGGTTGTCGACAAGCAACAGCAGAATCTCAACTCGATATTTCATCATGATCTATGCCTGCGCCACCGAAGGTGGACGAGTTTTGCTTTCACCCCCTGTTTGTCTGTCTCCAAGCAGCAGATCTGGATATGAGAAGCTTTTTTCTTTGTAAGTGATTCTTCACCATTGAGGGATAGGGCCAAAAACGATATATAGCATGATATTTCAAAAAGGTATGCACAGTTGGATGAATTGGTTGGATGAATGACAAGAACAAGCCGATTCAATTTTGGTTCAGTTGCAGATCGAGATCCGGCCTATCAGTGGTAGACAAAACGTAAACTGTTCAGCCTGGCGGAGGTATGTGCTCGACCGAGTGCCGTTCTGGTTGTTCATTCTGTTGCTTATCCTGCCCCAGTTCATTGATTCAGAAAATCATTCTCCAACTGCAATACTCGTACCTAGCACATTTCAGAAAACCCTAAAAAGGCCAGGCTGTATGCAGTATCTACAAAAATGCTCAATTTATTAGAAATTATTCCTCAGCCCAAATAATGCGTGAAATGACCAGACTCAGGGAACATACGACCAAAAATCATCTTACACTGCATTTTAAATTTCATGAAGCAGAACAAACGTTGCATGTAGGCAACACGAGATAAGAATGGTAGATTTTACAAAACACAAGTTATGGATATTAGATTGTTGACCATACCAGATGACAAACCATATACTAAGCAAGACAGGGCAGATATATGTCAGCAGTGAATCGTGAATTATGAGACGATGTTAGGTATGGATAAGGGATTGTAGGTCAGGTGACTCGAATCATAACCCCCAGTTATTACCTTTGCCACCGCAGGTGAAAGAGGTTATGTTTTCACTCCTGTCTGTGTTTGTGAGCAGGATATCTCAAAAAGTTGTGTACGGATTCGGACGAAACTTGGTGGAGAGGTTGGGTGTGTGACAAGGAAGAATTGATTCGATTAAATTTTGGTAAAAATCTGAATCCAGATCCGGATTCGATAATTATTTATTTTTTAAGTGATTCGTCACCATTGAGAGACAGGGCTAAACTAATACATAACAAGATATCTCAAAAAGTTGTGTACGGATTTGGACGAAACTTGGTGGACAGTTTGAGTGTGTGACAAGGACGAATTAATTCGATTTTGGTAAAGATCTGAATCTGGATTGGATAATTATTTAATTTTCAAAGTGATTCTTCATCATTGAGAAATAGAGCCAAAAATTATATGTAACATGATATTTCAAAAATGTATTTGGCCCAATATGTTCTACTGGATCAGGCATTGCATGGCAGAGCTAGATGCTCTACCCAGTCTACCGAGTGGCCTTCTAGTTATGAAAGTTTTACAATTTTGAAGAAAAAAAACAGTTATGATGAAAAATTTGCAGACATTGATAGAAAGCGAGAATGCGAATGTTGTCAGGAAGACATTACTGTATTTACTTTTCATCGAAGATATAAAGGATAGGTTATTGCATTCAGTCGACAAATCATTTGGTCTCTCTGTGTTCACTAAAGAACAGATAGCTAGCAAAGAAAATAAGTGACGAATCGATTTTCAGTCGTGGAGAGACAAAAGTGCTCAATTGTAAAATCAGACCACCATTAACCTCTGATTTATGAACTGTGACGCTGGTTTTTGGCTTTATCAATGTTTGACTGAGGATTTGATTTTCAAAATCAAAATAAGCCTTGGACTCTTCGAGCCTGGATAAAAACAACTGGAAATAGACATAATTATATTGACGGAGTCTGTAAAACCCAATGGTCAATAAATTATTCTGGATACTTTGGCATCCAAGTGGATGAGGACAGTGGGAATTAGCATTATAGAGTTTGTAGGTTCAAATGCAACTGAAGATAGCAGTAGTTAGGATTGTGGATGATAATTGCGTTTTGAGGCTTGTGTCTGGATAATTACAAGCTCACTGTTAGATTGGCAGTAAAAACCCAGGCAGTTCTCTAATCACCCTCAGGGATGGGTGGGAAATTTAATAGAGAGTTAGACCTGGTCAAAAACGTGGAAATCATTGGTCCCTTTAAAGTCATAGTAGTGGTACTTGATTAGTTGATTTGTTTGCAGCACATGGTTTGTATAATACCAGTAAAAGCTAATTCAGAGCTAAAGTTGTGGCACAAATTTGTTGTTGATGCAGTGCCCCCTGTAAGTTAGATCGTTAATTTGTAATTTGTTCGGGGTGCCAGCAATACCCTGCCGACTCTTCGCCAAAAGACACCCTGGCATCTAAATGTCCACTAACTGGTGTTGGTAGATTGGATACCCAGCTTTAATATCCAACCGAAGGATGGCACACTCAATGATGTAACACTCTACCTGCAATATGTCAATCTGACAGTTTATTCTTGGGCCAAGAATCAAACTCAAGCTGAACCATCCTTTTGGAAATTTTAATTACCAGAACAGAGAAATCGAGGTGATGAATCTGTTAGTCGTGGCTGTCGAGCATTATAAATCACATCGGTTGATCATCACTCCCGAGATTTAAGAAGCTCGACCCAAGAGATCACATGTTGATGATTTTTTACACAAAAATTAAATATGGTATTCCCTATATTTCTGTTTTTCCTCTCCCATCCTTCCTAGCCTTGGAATATCAGTTGTTAAATCGTACAAATGGCAGTTTATACTCTTTTTCGTCAATAACACAAACAACCATCAACATCATTGTTGGACATTTTAATTCCCTCACAGAGAATGGTATCTACAGCAAACACCCCCATCAACCTACCCCACCCCATGACAAACATATGTATGTGTTTGGGTTAAAAGTGAACCATATAAAGCAGAGTCCCGAGCAATTTGAAAAAATAAATGGACCAACTGATATTAATAAGACAAATGTTAAACTTACTTTGACGGTTCAGAACTTGTCCAATTCACTGAAATTTTGGCAAACATCAATACCATTACTCTAATTCACGGACCAGTGTTTGTATGTTTCTGTGTATGTTTGTGTGTGTTTGCATGTATATTTTTGTATGTTTGTGTGTGTTTGTTTCTGTGTGTTTCTATGTGTTTTGTGTCTTTGTGTATGTGTATGATTGTATGTGTGTGTGTGTGTGTGTTTGTATGTATGTTTGCATGTGTGTTTATGTGTGTGTGTGTGTTTGCATGTGTGTTTGAGTGGATGTTTATGTGTTTGTTTGCATGTGTGTGCGTGTGTGTGTTTATGTGTTGTTTGTATGTATGTGCGTGTTTATGTGTTGTTTGTATGTATGTGTATGTTGGTGTGTGTGTTTGTGTGTGCTTATATGTATGTGTATGTGTGTGTGTTTGTATGTGTTTGCATGTGTGTTTGTGTGTATGTTCATGTGTTGTGTGTGTGTTTGTTTGTTTGTTCGTGTGTGTTTATGTGTTGTTTTATGTGTGTGTTTATATGTATGTGTATGTATGCGTGTGTGTATTTGTATGTATGCTTGCATGTGTGTTTCTGTGTGTGTTTCTTTGTGTATTTGTGTGTGTTTGTTTGTTTGCATGTGTTTGTGTGTATGTTTCTGTGTTTGTGTGTTTATGTGTGTGCTTGTGTGTCTGTGTGTCTGTGTGTTTGTTTGCATGTGTGTTTGTGTGTATGTGTTTGCATGTGTGTTTGTGTGTTTATTTTTTGTTTGTATGTATGTGTTTGTTTGCATGTATGTGTTTGTGTATGTTTGTGTGTCTATGTCTGTTCGTGTGTTTGTGTGTGTTTATGTGTTGTTTGTATGTATGTGTGTTTGTTTGCATGTGTGTATGTTTGTGTGTGTATGTGTTTGTTCGTGTGTGTGTATTTATGTGTGTTTGTGTGTGTGCTTGTATGTATGTGTGTGTGTGTGCTTGTATGTATGTATGTGTGTATGTATGTTTGTGTGTGTGTGTTTTTATGTGTGTGGATGTATGTATGTATGTGTTTATGTGTGTGTATGTATGTATGTATGTATGTATGTGTGTATATGTGTTTATGTATGTATGTGTGTGTATATATGTATGTATGTATGTATGTATGTATGTATGTGTGTATGTGTGTATATGTGTGTATGTGTGTATGTGTGTATGTGTGTATGTGTGTATGTGTGTGTGTGTGTGTGTGTGTGTGTGTGTGTGTGTGTGTGTGTGTGTGTGTGTGTGTGTGTGTGTGTGTGTGTGTGTGTGTGTGTGTGTGTGTGTGTGTGTGTGTGTGTGTGTGTGTGTGTGTGTGTGTGTGTGTGTGTTAGCTGCATTATGAGCCTTACATCCTGTTAAAAAAACAAACATAACCAGACCGACACTCCGTAGAGCACGCATCTCTGCCAAACTGAACAGTTTATGTTTTGCATCCTCCTGATAGGCCGGATTCGGATGCAGATCTTCATCAAAATCGAATCAAATCAATTCATCCTTGCCACAAACACATGTCACACAGATGTAGAAGATTCTTCTCCTGTGAACAGTTGCTTCAACTATATAAAGGATTTGTCTTTGTATAGAGTACTGCTCTGACAACTGGGGAGGTTCCAGCTCCACATACTTATGAGACAGAATTTAATCCAAAGTAATCCGACTTACCAACTCTCCTAATGTGACCTCAAAACTCGACCCACTCGAAATACGCAGCAAACTTGGCTTTCTTTCTCTTTTCTATGGATATTACTTTGGTTTCTCCTCCCGAGAACTTGTTGCTTGTGTACCTCTACCATTAATGAGACCATGAAATACTCAACAAGCCATTACAACGCATGATCATTGTGTGGCTATTGGAAACTCGAGGGGAGGCCATTACGATGTTTGATACTTCCCTCCACTGTCAAACTCTGGAACTCTTTGCCTTCTCTTGTCTTTCCTAACAGTTATGACCTTCTCCTTTACAAAAAGCAGATTTTTTTTTATTTCCTCAAAAACCCTTAAGCCAATTCTCTCTTTCCTCACTCTTCTAGATCTGCAGTTCTTTTATTTAAGGCCTGGCCTCGATGAGGAAGCATAGCTCTTGACTGGAGCCTTTAACATTAAAAAAGGAAAAGGTTTTGTCCGAATCCTTCATTAACTTTTTGTATTGAGATATCCTGCTCATAGACAGAAAGACGGACAAACAGGCAGACAGACAGACTGACAGGGGTGAAAACATAACTTCCATCCACTTTCGATGGCGGAGGTTAAAAAATAAAGGTTAACCATTGTGGATCAGTCCCAAGAACCCATCAAAGCTGAGCCAGAGGGACATTTAACAGAGATCACAAAGATTGTTTTTTCTTCCTTGTGGAGAAATATTTTAAAACCCATTCAAGTCCAAAGGTTTGTCAAAAAGCCTCTCTGTTTTAATGAGAGATTTGACAAGTTGTTGAACATGAACAAACACGAATGAAGGCGAGAAAAAGCCTACACCTCGACCAGAAAAGCACTTTCACTAAAATCGGATAGAAAGACTATATTAAAATAACTATGGAAGTCAATGCACTGCATAAAACATGAATACATCTCAAAGTGACCCCTGAGATCCTTTGGGAAACATCTCAGTGGTGGGATGCACATTGTAATTAATGAAGATGGGAGACAGGTTTGTAAAGCATGTTATTCAGTTACAAGGGAAGACCTTTATTTGTTTTGCAAAATATATTCACCGATTTCCTGATAACTATGCAATCAAAGTTGAACATCCGTATTTTCAAAAAAAAAAAATCTGCTTTCCGTCTGGCTGGATCAGTGATGTGGCTGTTTTTTGGGGGAAGAATGGCTATCACATTGTATGAGGAAAGGTCATCCTATCATACATCAATGGCACGGATTCATGTTGGCAGAGCAGGCAAGAATGAAGTTAAATCTGTTAACACCATGGTTACCTGCTCTGCCATTTCTTTTATATCCTCTGGATGTTTACCTGGCCCCAAAACTTTACCTTCTTTCATCAACAACAACAAAGACACCAACGAATGCGTTGTTCGCACAGCCATGGAGGTCCACATTTGCAGTTTTCTAGAAAAAAAGTTGTTTTCCAAGACTTTTAATACACGTTTTATGTACAAGTTCCAATGCAATTTTGAATGTCACTTAAGTACAAATATTTCGAAAAAAATGAAATCGCTCAAGCTACTACATTTTTATGACATTCAAATGGAATTTGGCCGAGCTAAGTGTGCCAAGTGCACATTCGTACAAGGTAAACCAACAAAATGGACAACATAAGATTGACACAAATACAATTAGAAAGCATCTGAAAATGCAAAGACCGTCCGATTTGTATTCGGACTTCTTCTTCTTCCATATGCTAAACTGTACCTTTGACCTTTTGACCAAATTCTTAACTTGTCTTCTCCATATTCTCATAATAAAGCTTTGTCGAAAATTTGATCAAAAAACTCAAATGGTAAAAAAGTTACGGCTTACAAATGCTCAAATAATAATTAAAATTTCAGGTCAATTGGATGAAAATTGATGATTTTATGTGACTCTGACCTTTGTCCTTTTGACCAAATTCTTAATTTGTCTTTTCCATATTCTCAAAATAAAACTTTGTTGAAAAATGATGACAAAGGCTCAAATGGTAAAAATGTTACGGCCTGGACAGACACGCGCACGCACGCACGCACACACCAAAACCCTGTCTCCTGCTGCACGGGGAAGGACTGACAAGACAGGTGCTAGACAACAAAGCATCATACAAATACCTCGGCATGGAAGAGGGCCACCAAATATGTCACAAACAAATGCTCAAAACAATTACCAAAGAATACCTGCGTAGAAAGAGGTAGATCCTGAAAACATACCATTCTTCAAGGAACAAAATGAAAGCCATAAACCAACTTGCAATACCAGTATTCCAGTACAGCTGCAGAAAAATATACTGGCCACAATCAGAAATCAATTAACTGGATGTCAAAACTGGAAACTACTCACCATCCAAAAAATGTTTTGCAAAAAAAAAATGCATCCCGAGAATGTACCTGCCGAGACAAGAAGGAGGTAGCCGCCTGATGGAGCTCAACCAAGTGCACAGAATGGCAAAACGTGCTGTGTATATGAAAAGTTCCAAAGACAACTGAATACAATTTGAAAGGAAACATGAAGACAGCAAGCTAGAGGTTGTATTCCTAACCCACCTATCAAAAAAATTCCAAAGACAGGTGTGAATGGAAGATGTCACACATGAAACGGAAACAGCATATACATTACGGTGGTCCAAAAAAGTCAAAAAAAACAGTATGTTGCTCCACAAGCTTAAAATTATTCTAATATGATCCAATAACGCGCATAAATCTTTTTAGCTTGATCGGAGGTGATTTAGAGGATGCTCCATATGACGACTTTTAGTCTCAAGACTTGAATAAATTAGGGTATGGTCAGGTACGATTACGGGTACTTCTGGATGTCCGAGGTGGAAATGGACTGCATTTTCGAACTCGATGGGGTCGATTTATTCTAAAAAATGACTGCACTGACATTGAATTCACTACCATTTCGAAAATATGACCTGAAACAAGATTTATCATTACTGGAGTTGGGTAACTAATCCTACTCATTTCGATATTTTCTTATCTATAATTAATTTGTAGTGAGTCTAAACATTTCTTAGAGTAAATTGACCCCACTGAGTTCGAAAATGCTGTCCATTTTCACCGTTCAGAAGTGTACGGATTCGCATCTCACCATACCCTAATTTAATATAATAACTAAATAAATAACGAACATATTTTTTGTGAATCATTGAATCTAAAACACTGGATGTTGGGCCGGCTAGAAATAAGTTCAGGCGGGAGTGGAGATAGCAATAGAGGCGGAGATGATCGTGGTATTTGGTAAACTAGTACGTGCCCGTAAAAATATATATATATTCAAACCGGGAGTAAGAAACAACAACCACACAGGCCGTTTCTTCGCTCTCGCGTGCCCGTACGTGCGTGGCCCGGAAGTTCGCATATCGCAATTACGATTATTCGCAATTTAGTTTTAATGGCCAATTATTCAATTAGCGCCAACGTATTTTGCCTTTTCGCAATGTCGTCGCAAGGAAAAACAAAAAGAGAAGAGAAGAGAGAAAAAAAATTTACTTCCTGGTTCGGAGCATACCAGCTCACTCTGATGTTACCGAAATTTATGCACCGTCTAATATGAAAACGATGATAACTTGGGGCATTGTGTTTATCTATAAATGTGCATAAGAAATCGAGAAATTATTAGAATACACGAAGTCATCACTCTCCGGAAGCCCGTACGTTGTAACCTGTAATGAAAAACACGGCTGAGGTTCCCTTCCCCCATCAGCCACGCCCACGCAACAATGTCTTGTCATTGGTTGGTAAATAAATGGCCATAACTTGGGAAGCACTTGTCCTATTAATATCAAACCTTGAAAAGGCACATCCTCAGGTCACCAGCAATATACCTGGCAGGTTACAATTAGATCGGACCGGTGGTTGTCGAGAAACAGCGGTCACAGACACACACAGACACACGGACACACACACACAGACACACGGACACACACACACGGACACACACACACGGACACACACACACACACACACACACACACACACACACACACACACACACACACACACACACACACACCTGGAATTATAGATAGACGAGTACGTGCCCGTAAAAAATAAAAATAATAATAATAATAAATAAATAGATAAACCACACAGGCCATTTCTTCCTCTCACGTGCCCGTACGTGCATAACCAGGAAGTTCGATATTATTCGCAATTACGATTATTCGCAATTTATTTTTAATACCCAATTATTCAATTAGCGCCAACGTATTTTACCTTTTTGCAATGTCGTGGCAAGGAAAAACAAAAAGAGAAGAGAAGAGAGAAAAATTACTTCCTAGTTCGGAGCATACCAGCACTCTGATGTTCCCGAAATTTATACACCGTCTAATATGAAAACGATCATAACTTGGGCCATTGTGTTTATCTATAAATGCGAATAAGAAATCGAGAAATTATTAGAATACACGAAGTCATCACTCTCCGGAAGCCCGTACATTGTAACCCGTAATGGGGAACGTGGCTGTGCTTCCCTTCACCATCGGCCACGCCCACGCAACAACGTGTCTTGCCATTGGTTGGTTATTAAATGGCCATAACTTGGGAAGCACTTGTCCGATTAATATCAAACCTTGAAAAGGCACATACTCAGGTCCCCAGCAATATACCTGGCAAGTTTCAATTAGATCTGACCAGTGGTTGTCGAGAAACAGTGGTCACACACACACACACACACACACACACACACACACACACACACACACACACACACACACACACACACACACACACACACACACACACACACACACACACACACACACACACACACACACTGCTGGAATTATAGATAGATGAGACGAAATAGTCTAATAGTTTGTCATTCCATTGATTTAAATATACCATCAGAGATGGGGAATCCCCCGCCACTGAAAAATAATTGAAATCAGATAAGCGGTTTTCCATTTATTACAAAAAACATTTTTTCAAGATGGCCGCACCAGTCGGCCATCTTGGATCCGGCCACGCTCAAAATCAATAGGGTTCTTCCTTTTCAGGTGGAACATGTGTGACCAAATTTCAAATCGATATGGCAAAAAAAAAATTTCTTCAAGATGGCCGCACCAGTTGGCCATCTTGGATCCGGCCATGCCCAAAATCAACAGGGTTATTCCTTTTCAGGTGGTACATGTGTGACCCAAATTTCAAATCGATATGGCGAAAAGTTTCTGAGTTATCACACTCACAGCTATAAATGTTGACGCCGAGCAGGCCAGCCGGACGGATGGCAGCCCCAGTTGGCCATCTTGGATCCGACCACGCCCAAAATCAATAGAGTTCTTCCTTTTCAGGTGGTACATGTGTGACCCAAATTTCAAATCGATATGGCAAACAGTTTATGAGTTATCGCACTCACAGCTATAAATGTTGACGCCACCCCAGTCAGCCATCTTGGATCCGGCGACGCCCAAATCAATAGGGTTCTTCCTTGTCAGGTGGTGCATGTGTGACCCAAATTTCAAATTGATATGGCGAACAGTTTATGAGTTATCGCACTCACAGCTATAAATGTTGATGCCCAGCCGGACGGCCGGACGGACGGACGGACAGCCGGACGACCCGGGTGATAACAATATCTCCCTTCCGCCACGCGGTGGGGGATAAAAATTAGGGTATGGTGAGATGCCAATCCGTACACTTCTGAACTTCCTAGGTGAAAATGGACTGCACTTTCGAACTCAGTGGGGTCGACTTACTCTAAGAAATGTTCCGACGGACAACAAATTAATTATAGATTAGAAAATATCGAAATGAGTAGGATTAGTTACTCAACTCCAGTAATGATAAATCTTGTTTTAGGTCATATTTTCGAAATGGTAGTGAATTCAATGTCGGTGCAGTCATTTCTTAGAGTAAATCGACCCCATAGAGTTCGAAAATGCAATCCATTTCCACCTCGGACATCCAGAAGTACCCCTAATCGTACCTGACCATACCCTAATTTAACCAACTCATGAAACTAAAAGTCGTCATATGGAGCGACCTCTAAATCACCTCCGATCAAGCTAAAAAGATTTATGCGCGTTATTGAATCATAGTGGAATAATTTAAGGCTTGTGGAGACAACATCTGAATTTTTTTATTTTTTTTGCTGTTTTTGGACCACCCTCATATACATCCCCAACAATAGCAAAAACGACGAAAAATATATAAAGTGAAACATCAACAGAAGTACACCAACAACTGGGTGAACGATAAAAGAGCAGGAAGGTGTATATATATATAAAAAAAAAAAGTTGGGCTGATTGGGCATTGACAAAAACAGCTCTTTGGAATGGCTTAGAAAAATTCAGTTCACCTTGGTTGAAGAATGAATCGTAATAAATCATAATCACTAGCCCAAGATCAGGGACACTATACCAAAGGCTTTTAGAAAATGTTGGGACTGAGTTAATCAGACAGGTGTAAACAGAAAATTAGAAACGAGGGAGAAACAAAACACACAATTCAACTCCTATCGAGATGTAAAAAATAACTCATGTCAGAACAGCTGTACACGTAAAGGCACAACAGAGTTTGTGGAGTAATTCCACTCGAAGATCGACAAAACTTTCAGAAAACTCATGGAAACATGAAGCATAAGCAATAACTGAAAACAAGGAAGTAATGTTCATGGATGACATGATGATCGCATCGAGTGTGGACATAGAAAACAAAGCTTTGCAACCGGATATAGGATTAGGTATTTTAAAAAAAAGAAAAAGATGGCATTGCTAATTGAGGTGTCAGTTTGCAGTGATTTTGGCCGAAACAACGCAGATATCAAGAAAATGACCAAATACCAAGATCTCAGAAATGAAGTGAAAAGATCATGGAAGCTGAAGAGTGCCAAAATTGTACCGGGGAGAGTGGGAGCAATGGGAATGATAAAAAGATAACCTTACAGATATCTTAAAAACCATCTCTGTGAATAGTAGAACAAACGAACTGCAGTTGGAAGCTGTCCTGGGTTCGGTGATGATCCTGAAAAGAGCCCTGGGAAGAAAACTCTGAGAACAAGAAAACTTCACACCTTGTTCGTGATCCCTTACTGGGACAGAGGTGAATACTTCAACACCTGGGAGGGCTCCGTTCCACCTTCTGAAATTTCCACATATGGAAATAACCAACAAAAAAAACACACACACACACACACACACACACACACACACACACACACACACACACACACACACACACACACACACACACACACACACACACACACACTGAAGGGGAAGTTATCAAAGGGCCTCAAAACACCATCTCGTTTGTTATATAAATATGCTGTTCATTATTGGGATTCTTGCTTAGCTGCCAAGCAAGGATAAGGGCATCACGAGGTTTTCAGATGGGGTTTTGAATTCTAAACTGAGGTTGGAGGTTGAGGCTGCACTATTGCGGACAAGATGGCAGAAATGTAACTGCATAGCGGAGCACAATGTGCAAGTCGTATTGTCAGGATTTGCTGGTAATCTGATGTTTTTTCCTGTTTATCATTGCCAAAGTTCTCAATAAATATTTCATACTTTCAAAAGACTCACGAAGATTTTTCTGAAAATGGATGAGAAAAGAGGGATTCGATTGATGAGGTTCGAGAGCCGCACATAAGTCCTGAAAGAACCGCAGGTTGCCGACCGCCATCGAGGTCATCCTGCCAGCCTCGGCCTTATCTCTAGGATTTGGTGGTAAACATTTTGCATGACTTACTGACTTTGTGTCATTTACAAAGAGGACAAACACAACCTTTAAAACAAAATCGAGAGTTGAAAGTTGTGTTCAGTGGGTAATCACCAACCCCTAACACAATATTTTAATGGAGTCCCCTTTGGAGTCATCTTTCATTTAACATCTTGATTGATTATAGAAACCAACCTCAAGCTCATCTGCTGATGACAATATTGCAAACATCATGAATGTGGTAATTGGTAGCATATTTGACAAAATTATTTTCATCCTTCCACGTGGATCTCCACCACGTTGGAAAATGGGCTAACACCTCAAACAGAGTATTTGATGCATTACAATGCAATGTCCAAGGAGGTGATACAACTAGAAACCATCCTTCTATTCATAAATTTAACCACACTCGCAAAGAGACTGCTGTCACTAGATTCCTTAGATTACCAGCTAGTTCTGACTTGCAATGGTCGAGCCATGTTGCACATTGGCAAGACAAGCTGATAAAATATTTGGCCTTTATTTAGGGAACAGCACTCAACTTGACACTCAAACACTTTGCAAGCATCTTGTTCATTCGAAAATAAAACTTCTTGTTCATTCAAATCATTTGTCTACAGGAAGGATGAACTCTCGTATACTTGCATCATCTGCCTGGATAAGTGCATCATCATCCGCAGTATTCTGGATTGTATCCACCATCGTGTCATTAAAGTCATTAGTCCATCATGAACTATTCTGGATACATAAAATAAGGTCCTTTGGAACTGGTGCCTTCTTCCATAATTGAATGGACGAGGCTTATGAGATATACAGTACTACACTCATCACAGCAAATTAATCACTTTCTCAGGTCTGCGTGTCACTCAGCAGTCCTACAAATACATCCATCTCATATGCAAGCCCACCATGAGCCTTGCATCAGAACTAGTGTTGGTTAGAGATTGCATCATGTTCAAGCAGGAAGTAAAAACGTGAAGTTATGCCATTTTTCGGTTGTCATAAAATACTTCCTCAAAAGCTGACATCATACTAACACGTGAGAATATTCGTGTATGTTATTTTGTTAACGGCCTATTTGACTTCCCTCGCATAATATCAGAATTATCTTATTTCTATTGAAGACGAGCAGATACATCCCGTCGTTTCGCTGACAGGAATACAAAAGGAGGGGGGGAATGGGGATGGGGAGAGAGCGGACGGAGGGGAGGGAGAGAGAGAGGAGAGGGGGGGAGAGGAAGGAGAGGAGGGAGACAAAAGCAAGGAGGAGGATGCAAGAAGGATGGGGAAGCTAGGAGGGGTGAGGTGTGAGAAGCTAGTAAGAGGAGTGGGGAGAGAGAGAAAAGGGGGGTGGGTGGGGAGAGAGAGAAAAGGGGGGTGGGTGGGGAGAGAGAGAAAAGGGGGGTGGGTGGGGAGAGGGACGCCTCACCAAACATCCCTATACACTCAGGGAAGGGGGTGGGAGCGAGGAGGATGGGGGAGAGATGAGGGGGGCAAGGGGGGAATGGGGAGGGGGTTTTGGAGGAGGCAAGCATAAGGGGAGGGGTTCCCAACTGCACGATTGAACAAAATGCGGAACAATAAAACGGCATGTTAATACAGCATGTGGAAACCACCCGGAGATGTCCATGGGGGATGGCAAAGGGGAGGGGGTTTGGCAGGAGGTAAGCATGAGGGGAGGGAGGCAGCGTGAGGGGAAGCGAAGGTAAGGCAGGGTGAGTGGGAAGGGAAGGCAGTGCAAGAGGAAGGGAAAGTGGCATGAGGGGAAGGGAAGGTGGCATGAGGAGAAGGGAAGGTGGTATGAGTGGAAGTAAGGCAGCATGAGGGGAGGGGAAGGGAAGGGCAATAAAATGCACCCAAACAGCAACATTTTCATTTTAACCACTGGGTTCAAGGTAAAACTGGGAGGGAGCATTTAAAACCCATGCTGTCTACCTAGCAAATTCAAAACTAAACTGTCAGTCCGCAACAGTGCCCTTAACAGAGGGGGAGGGATGGGGGATCAGGGGGAGAGGGATGGGAGAGAGAGAGAGAGAGAGAGAGAGAGAGAGAGAGAGAGAGAGAGAGAGAGAGAGAGAGAGAGAGAGAGAGAGAGAGAGAGAGAGAGGAGTGAGAGAGGGAAAGGGGTGAGAGAGGGATAGTGGTAAGACAGGCAGAGGGTGAGAGAAGGAGGGCAGTGAAAGAGGGAGAGAGGGGAGGGGAGAGTGAGGAGGGGAGTTGTGGAGGGGAGAGGGGAGGGGAAAGGAGAGGGGGAAATCCTTCTTTCCATCCATTGGGACCATACTCTGTGCAGAGTGTTGGTGCTGCCTCAGCAGTCTCCTTGGCTATTGGGCACAATCCTGGACAGGTCGCCACTCCAACACAGGATAGTAGCAAGTTGGCACTCATTTTTGCCGACCTCGGAAGGATGACCAGCAGAGTCAACCCCACCTGGTATTAATTCAACAGCCGAGTGAGAGGGGGGAATCCAGCAGATGTGATGTGCACTTTAAACATCCATCTGAGAGACAGCATACACATTGATGAATCACCCTGCCTGTGAAACACAGGGATGACAGTGTATAGCTGGGTCGGGATTCAAATCCAGGGTGTACAGCTTAAAGATGAGCATGCGTACCTCTTGGCTATCCTGCCAAGATGTGGAGATTCATTTCTTTGTAACAACTAAAAACATTTTTTTACTCATTGTAAACACCTAATTTATTTTGCCTTCTTAACTCCAGAGATGTTAAGCACTCCACTCAAGGAAGCACTCCAACAAAACAGTTGAAGAAACTTTTAAAAAGAAAATGTTAATTTGTTTATGTGTATCTATGCAAACCATCACCTGACATACTGCCTGAGGCACCGCACAGCCAAACACAGGCAAGTGGGCCCTGAACTTTGTTCAAGTCGATCAATTTATTCAGTGACAGTGCGACTATTGTGGAGTGCTCACCAAGTAGCTTAAGTACTCAAGAAAGTACTCCAACAAAACGGTTAGTAAGGAATGCTGGCTTGGTAAGTGATTTGCAAGCGCCGATCAATCATATATATATATATATATATATATATATATATATATATATATATATATATATATATATATATATATATATATATATATATATATATATATATATATATATATATATATATATATATATATATATATATATATATATATATATATATATATATATATATATATATATATATATATATATATATATGAGCCTGGTGTTGGCGCAGTGGTTCGGGCAGCAGCTTGGGATCCAAAAGGTCCTGAGTTCAAGCCCCGTTGGGCCACTGAATTAATACACCAGGGGGTTGACTCAGCCTGTCATCCTTCCGAGGTCGGCGAAATGAGTACCAGTGTACTGGGCCGGTGTATATCCCGGTTAAAATAGGTGTATCATATCCCTGTGTTGTAAGAGGCGACCAGGGTTGCGTCAGGAAGGGCATCCGGCGTAAAACATGTGCCAAATCACTATGCGGATCAAATGGATGATCCGCTGTGGCGACCCCGAACGGGAGCAGCCGAAAGAAGAAGAAGATATATATATATATATATATATATATATATATATATATATATATATATATATATATATATATATTTATATATATATATATATGTATATATTGTTGTGGTTACCAAATTCGCAAACCACCATTCAGGTCCCTTAGGTGAGGTATCTCGGTAAGTGCATGTGTAGTTAGGCCCAAACCCGTTGTCTAGTGGGAATACATGTCATATATGCGTGCTGCGACTCTTCAGGATAGCCGTTTTTCTTTAACTATCTTTATTTTGGACCAACCGCCATGATTACCACCACAACCACAACATCAACCACCAACCACAACGCCGCTTCACCACAACCGCCACGACCTTCACGTCACACCTCGCAGCCGTCGCATCGCCACCGTTCTTGCGCCGCCTGTGGGTACCGGTGTTGGACTCGTGCAGGGCACGCGTCGAACAGCGTGTACAAAATCACGGATTTTGTGTTTCAAAAACGGATCAAAAACGACACACGCCCACTTTTTGCCGTCCAATCGGTGAGCGAGGGGCGATTTGGCCCCGCCTCCAGGACGATCGATATATGCAAATTTATGGATCAAAAAGCCTTCACGCCCACTTTTTCTCGGGCCAATGGGGAGCGAGGTGAAAGGTCAAAGGGAGGGGGTCAAAGGCGAAGCTACGGGGGGATAAAAGGACCGTGTTCGTCAGGAGAGTAGGGGACAAGGAGAGTCGAAAGGAGGAGAGGCGGAGAGTCCAGAGACGAAGAGAGTCGGAGAGGCAAGAGCAGAGTCAGGAGAGTCCAGAGGAGGAGAAGAAGTGAGGAGGGGAGTCGAGACGAGGAGAGTCGGAGAGTCGGAGAGTCCAGAGGCGGAGAGGCGGAGAGTAGGAGAGTCGGAAACAGAGAGTCAAGACTTCGCGGGCGGTGGAGCTGCTCGTCGTGTGCGTTGGAGTCGGAACGGAGGGGACGGAGCTGTGGAGAGGCGGCGAGACCAGACGAGGGGGTGCTCGCGTCGTGCAGGGAGCTGCACCCGAGGGAGGCCGACAGCGCGACCTGGCCGAGGTGGAGACGCTCGTCGCGGGATAATAAAGATCCTCTATACCCCGAGCATCAGCAACCCCCTCCTGTTTCCCCCCGCGCTGAGATAGTGCGACCAAGGGGGCCCCTTTCCCACCCCCTACCAGACACCCTCCGCGAGGCCCGCGGAGTTGAGGCGCCATCGCCGCTCCGCGTCTCATCACCAGACGGGTAGGCGCGACCCGGTCTGGGCCTCAGGCCCGCCTCATCCTTGAGGGTATTTCTTTTCCTTGGTTTTGGGTATGTGTTGTCGGCGCCGTCTGTGAAGTAGAATTGTATAAGTGTTGCCGTGTGCTCGGTAGTCGGTATTAGCTCTGCATTGTGTTTTCGCTTTTATATTTGCTTTTTGTGTAAATTGAATTGTGTTTTTCTTTTCTGTGTGCTTTTGGTGGAATTGAATATGTGTGCTTCCCGTGTGCCGCAAATAAATGTGCTTTGTGTTGAACTGTTTCCCGCTTCGCTTCGTCATTTCTCCCATTGAATCCTCATCTTGCTTCACGTAAAGGGTTGGTAGTGGGCTGAATACGCCCGATAATTAATCGAACCGTCGAGGTCGACGATGACACCGCTCGGTTATTCTGATAGTACGGAACGGGTCGCTTAAGTGGCCCGTGTCCGAAGTCGACCTGCGGCGAGGTGCGATCGCCCGGTCTACCCTCCGCGTGGGTACTGAGGTAGGTCGAATTTGGCGAGCAACCCTATCCCACGCGGGGGCTGATTGGCTCGATCGCGGTGAGACCGAAAGGTCCACCCGTGACTGGTTCCCGGCGTTAGTCCGAGAGGGTCACGACTGGATTGTCCGTCCGGTGGGCGACGTGCCGCGATTCGAGTTACGTGGCCGTCAGCACGCCGGCGGGCGCGAATCCGCAACACTGGTGTCAGGTCGTGCGATACAAATTCATCGCCCTCCTCGCGGCACTGGTATTGGAGAACGGGACAACGGGCTCTCCTGTCTCCAGCGAAATTCACGGGAATCGGTCCAGGGGTGAGAGAAGCGACCCCCGATTCCCTCCAAATTACGAGCGAGCGAAATTAACCCTTCACGAGAAGCAAGATGGCGTCTCAAGGCGAGCGGGAGCCGGGGGTATTAGAAATGTATATGTGTAGTAATGTAGAGTCCATGGTCCAGGATGGAATCCCCGTGCAGGAAATGTTGATTGTGCAGGAACACGGACTCGCCCAACTGAACCCAGAGCCCGAAATAGGTGCGGCAGCGGCCGCCGTGTATGACACCTCCCCTCCCCCCCTCCACCAAAACCCTTCCCCGATTCTTGCCGAAACGGCTCAGCTGAGTGCATCCGACATAGCCCAGCTATGCACCATGCTGGCGGCAATGACAGCGAAAATGGATGCAAACGCAAAAGAAATTATAAACGAAATGAAAGGCATGAACGAAAAGATGGATGCGAATACACAAAAATTGGATGCGAATACACAAAAAATGGAAACAAATATGAAAAAAGAAATGAAAGAGCTACGGGGTGAGACGCAGAACATGGGCCGATGCCTGCAGGCGGGCATGAAGGCCGTGACCAGGGAGCTGGGAATGGCGACTCCACGTGTGGGAGCAAACGAGCTGGAAGGGGGTGCAACGGCTGACAGGCCCGCGGTGGAGGCGGGTGAAAAAATAATTCGGGGGGCGTGTTGGGCGAGGGTCGTGACAGAGGAATCGACGGTGACCAAGAGGGAAAAATTAAATGGGGAGACCAAAACGTGTGAGACGAGACACGAGGTGACGACGACAGAAACTTATAAATGTATAGAGACACGGGAGACAGAAAAAATAGAGGAGAGACAACACGATGAAGACGGGGTAAGTGACGCGCACACACACACGGAGGATAGTGAGGTTGAGCTCGCGGAGCGTGTAGGGACCCAGTGCGAGCACCTGGATGGCCTCCTCCAGGAACGAGGGGAGGGAGTCTGCCCCCTTGAGGTGAGTCACGACCAGGTGAGTTCGGTCGTGCTTTGCGAGGTTGAGGGGACGGGTGCTGTGGACAGGTGCACGGAGAGCTTGGGGGGTATAGAGGCCCCGGAGACCCTTGTGGGGACACGGATCCCCAGTGTGGTTGTCCCTGTGTGTGTGGTGCAAGGCGTGGGTGCGTCCCCGTGTGTGGAAGCGACCCCGTGTGTGAATGGTGAGGTGGCGATTGTGCCAGGGTGCGTGCTTCCCAGCACGGCCATTGTGGATGAGGCACCGCGGGTGAGTGCCCCCGCGTGTGTGGATGAGGCACGGAGTGTGAGTGAGGCACCGCGGTTGAGTGCCCCCGCGTGTATGAGTGGGGCACGGTGTGTGGATGAGGCACCGCGGGTGAGTGCCCCCGCATGCGTGAGTGAACGGCCGTGTGCAAGGTCGCTGTGTGCAAGGGAGACCGTGTGTGTAAGAGAGCGGTATGTGAGGGAGATGTCGGTTGGCATGCGGGAGCACGCAGCCGCGTCTCCCGGTGTGAGTTTAATGGTGTGGACTGTGTGCGTCGTAACACGCAGGTATGCGTGTGTGGAATGGAGACGGAGACTGCGACATGTGAGAAAAGAAAGCCGAGTAGCGGCTGTAGTTGTTTCGGGGACCGTGCCGGGTTCACCCAGCAGTGAGCACGCGGTTCGTGCTGTGCAACGCACGAGACCACCACGTGCTCGCTTGCGAGAGTGAAGTCCCGGTCCGGAAACGCACGCGGTGGATTTGCCGATCCCGCGGACGGACAAAGTTTAGGCAGGTAAATGGATTTGGACCGGACGGGTTCTCCACGCGATCGTGTGTGTTAAGCTCCAACGGGCAAAGCACATGTGTTCGCGTGGGGAACCCCTCGAGACGTGGGGCTTGTGTTTTTTTTTTGCGCACGGTGACGTCATGGCTGCACGTGTGGTTGGAATCCGGCAGGAGGGGTATCTCTGCCGGATGGTACCGTCCAAGAAGGGACGAGGAACACGTGCAGCTGCATGACGTCACGGGCAGGTGTAAAGTGCGCGAGCTCTGAGTTGCCGCGCAGGTGCTGCGAATAAAAAAAATAAAAATAAAAAAAACAAGCCTCACTTTCGGGTGCACAGGATTCCTGGGCAAAGGGTGGAAGACCCCCTTGACCCTGGGCACAGGATGGAAACTAGTTAGGGGGAAGGGTTAGCTTAGTTAGACCGACTTCATGGGGCAGGGGTAAGTCCTCATGGAGTCCGTGGAATGGATTAGTTATAGGGATTGTAGCCAGATTTAGGTTGGGAAATAAAATGAATTTTTGAGTTTGGAGACCGTGACTGACAGTGAATGTGTAGTGGGGACGTAGTTTAGCTACGTAGCGTTAAAAGGAACGTGCTGTAGTGTAAGGGACGACGTGGGAGCACGAGTTAGTTAGGGGATGCAGATAGAAGGATGGCAGAGTTCAGCGGTGTGTGTGTTGAAGAGTTGGAGAGTTGTGAGGTGAGTACATGGTGAGTGAGTGAGGCCAGCGGGTCTGTGTGTGTGGAGTGAATGGGGAATGCATGGTGCGATGAGTGATTGGGGGGAGGAGTGACTCCCGCCCAAGGGACCCCGGGGTCAGTGTAGAGTGAGTTAGGGGGTTAGTCAAATTGAAAAATGGAGGTCGTTTTGTTGTTGGTGGGAAAGTAGGCTCGAGACCCATTTGGAGGGGTGCAGGAGCCCTGTTGACGGGCTTGGGAGCGTGGCTGCGAAAGGTGAGTATCGCTGAGTGGGTACCCCGGGCACCAGGCTAGTCGGCCGCGGTAGGCCATGGGCCCATGGGGGGCCGGGATAGAGTAGTGGGCACGGGTGCGCCTGCTTGGTGGGGGGGTCCCGGGCGCCATTAGCCGCGTGGGCAGTGTTGTGGGCACGGGTGACCCTCGGAAAGGGGCCCGGGAGGCCGGCCTGCCACGTGTGCGTTTCAGGGGAGGTGCCATGGGGGGCACTCCCCGGTGTTAGGGAGCTGGTAGGCTCGGAGGCAGTGTAGTGCCCGGGGGTGCCATAGCGGGAGAATCGGCAGAGGGTCGTGCCTGCCAAAGGGAGCCACGTGTCCCAGCCAGGAGACCGTGTGAGGGCACGGAGCGAAAATTGGGGGGCGAGGCCCGAAATTGTGAGGACACCAACATAGGCGACGGGAATCTGGGTTGTTAGAAACAATAGTTTAAGCGAGAGGCGCTTGTTGAAAGCCCCGGGGTAGTTTAACAGTTAAATGGTTAGGGTAGATTAGGAGATGTACCCCTCCGCACCATCCATCCCCTCGCTCTCGTTGTGGGCCGCTGGACCCACTTTGGGTTAGATCGCTGAACTCTGGGGAGGCCATTCTGAGGCTTCGTTGGGCCTCGACACAGGACGTTAGCTCTCCCTTATTCCCCTCCGGGAAGGGAACGTAGGGGTTGGGAGTACGCTAGGTGACAGGATAGGTTAGCCGAACAAGGACGATAAAGGGGGTTAGGGGACGATTTATAGTGGGGAAGTAAAAAAATAAAAACAACAAAAAAAATAAGTGGGGGCTAAATTGGTTTTTCACAAATTAAGGGAGTGGGTATGTACAGTGACAGGCAAAGGCGATAGGTTGGGAGGGAGACAGGTAGGTAGGTCCGAGCCCGCCTTCCAAGTGGCCAGCACCACCGCACTCCCTCCACCAACCTCCACTGAACGGCAAAGGCTGGCCAGCTTCATCTGCTGGCTGTGTTACTTCAAGGCCTGTGCGGGCCCACTTGATCGGCAGCTGTTGTGTTGCTGCAAGGTCTGTGCCGGCCGGATCATCTGCAGCTGTGGTACTTCAAGGCCTGTGCCGGCCAGTTCATCTGCCGGCTGTGTTTGCCTGCAGCGGCCTTCTTCTGCGGGCTGTGTTTGCCTGCTGCCTTTGCCATGCCATGCCCACTGCCCCTGTTCACCAGCCCCCGTTCAATTTTTGCTTTGCCCTCCCTGTTCATTTCCATGTGCGCCAGGATCCGCAAGGCAACAGTTTGCAAGCTGCAAGAACTGCCCTGTTGGCAGCTACAACACGGGCCTGCAGTGGCGGCCCGTGCACCGTGTTTTGCGTCCATCCATTCATCCATTCATTCGTTGTGCTCATTGCGTGTGCCACTTGAGCTGGCACGGAGACTACGTTTGTGCAGCCCATGCACCGTTGTGGTTCACTGCGTTCAGTTCAAAAAGGGAAGGCCTTGGACTGCGTGTGAGCAGCCAGCCACGTTCCCTGCCACCTGCATTGTTTGAGCCAGAGACTGCATGCGGGCAGCCTGGCTCCCTGCTAACTGCTTTCTTTTTGCAGAGTTCAGTGATCCTGGGCCATGGTTTAGTGTAAAATTTGTAAGTTAAGGTTAAGATGTACTGTACATATGAGTGCGCCCCCGGCATGTTTGTCTAGCGCCGGCAATTTTATTTAAGTCGTCCGTGTGAGTGAGTTTGTTTAGATAGTTACGCAGCCCTCAGGTTATTTATTTTGGGGACACGAATACCATGAATGTCGCACTCAGGGATCCGTAGGTAAAATGTACTAGGGGAAAACTACACATGATGGCACACGAAAATTTGACGACTCGGGACGAGTCTGTAAAAAGGGGAGGGGGTAGTGTTGTGGTTACCAAATTCGCAAACCACCATTCAGGTCCCTTAGGTGAGGTATCTCGGTAAGTGCATGTGTAGTTAGGCCCAAACCCGTTGTCTAGTGGGAATACATGTCATATATGCGTGCTGCGACTCTTCAGGATAGCCGTTTTTCTTTAACTATCTTTATTTTGGACCAACCGCCATGATTACCACCACAACCACAACATCAACCACCAACCACAACGCCGCTTCACCACAACCGCCACGACCTTCACGTCACACCTCGCAGCCGTCGCATCGCCACCGTTCTTGCGCCGCCTGTGGGTACCGGTGTTGGACTCGTGCAGGGCGCGCGTCGAACAGCGTGTACAAAATCACGGATTTTGTGCTTCAAAAACGGATCAAAAACGACACACGCCCACTTTTTGCCGTCCAATCGGTGAGCGAGGGGCGATTTGGCCCCGCCTCCAGGACGATCGATATATGCAAATTTATGGATCAAAAAGCCTTCACGCCCACTTTTTCTCGGGCCAATGGGGAGCGAGGTGAAAGGTCAAAGGGAGGGGGTCAAAGGCGAAGCTACGGGGGGATAAAAGGACCGTGTTCGTCAGGAGAGTAGGAGAGTCGGGGACAAGGAGAGTCGAAAGGAGGAGAGTCGGAGAGTCCAGAGACGAAGAGAGTCGGAGAGGCAAGAGCAGAGTCAGGAGAGTCCAGAGGAGGAGAAGAAGTGAGGAGGGGAGTCGAGACGAGGAGAGTCGGAGAGTCGGAGAGTCCAGAGGCGGAGAGGCGGAGAGTAGGAGAGTCGGAAACAGAGAGTCAAGACTTCGCGGGCGGTGGAGCTGCTCGTCGTGTGCGTTGGAGTCGGAACGGAGGGGACGGAGCTGTGGAGAGGCGGCGAGACCAGACGAGGGGGTGCTCGCGTCGTGCAGGGAGCTGCACCCGAGGGAGGCCGACAGCGCGACCTGGCCGAGGTGGAGACGCTCGTCGCGGGATAATAAAGATCCTCTATACCCCGAGCATCAGCAACCCCCTCCTGTTTCCCCCCGCGCTGAGATAGTGTGACCAAGGGGGCCCCTTTCCCACCCCCTACCAGACACCCTCCGCGAGGCCCGCGGAGTTGAGGCACCATCGCCGCTCCGCGTCTCATCACCAGACGGGTAGGCGCGACCCGGTCTCGGCCTCAGGCCCGCCTCATCCTTGAGGGTATTTCTTTTCCTTGGTTTTGGGTATGTGTTGTCGGCGCCGTCTGTGAAGTAGAATTGTATAAGTGTTGCCGTGTGCTCGGTAGTCGGTATTAGCTCTGCATTGTGTTTTCGCTTTTATATTTGCTTTTTGTGTAAATTGAATTGTGTTTTTCTTTTCTGTGTGCTTTTGGTGGAATTGAATATGTGTGCTTCCCGTGTGCCGCGAATAAATGTGCTTTGTGTTGAACTGTTTCCCGCTTCGCTTCGTCATTTCTCCCATTGAATCCTCATCTTGCTTCACGTAAAGGGTTGGTAGTGGGCTGAATACGCCCGATAATTAATCGAACCGTCGAGGTCGACGATGACACCGCTCGGTTATTCTGATAGTACGGAACGGGTCGCTTAAGTGGCCCGTGTCCGAAGTCGACCTGCGGCGAGGTGCGATCGCCCGGTCTACCCTCCGCGTGGGTACTTAGGTAGGTCGAATTTGGCGAGCAACCCTATCCCACGCGGGGGCTGATTGGCTCGATCGCGGTGAGACCGAAAGGTCCACCCGTGACTGGTTCCCGGCGTTAGTCCGAGAGGGTCACGACTGGATTGTCCGTCCGGTGGGCGACGTGCCGCGATTCGAGTTACGTGGCCGTCAGCACGCCGGCGGGCGCGAATCCGCAACAATATATATATATATATATATATATATATATATATATATATATATACATATACACATACACACCATGCACCCGGAGATGCCTGGAATGTCAAACAGTGTCCAAATTGAAGAAATGAACACCTTTTTTTAGCAGTTTGAACTACCGCTGAAGTCAATAACGAAGTTTAAATTTTGAAATTTGGTTCAGATTAAGAGATTCTTGAGGTAATGGCATGTGCGGAAATGAAATATTGCCATAAATGCTGGCGTTTCTGGGCATTTATAAGCATTTTGAAATGTATCCAGAGATCCGTAGGTATGATGCTCAAGCACTTGAGAATACCAGTGAGGAAAGTGAAAAAAAAACGTTATCGTTAAAAAACCATTGTGGACTGTTCCAAGTCAAGGCATTGTTGAGCGGTCCAAAAAAATGGCGAATTGAGACCCAAGTGTTGGATGGTGAGGTAACCAAGGATGACACCATGATAAAGGATAATTAAATAAGTTAATTGTCTTCAAAAGGGGTATTTAAATTAACCCAACCACCAAATTTTCACTCATGCACTCTGCAGTATTGTGTTGAATGATGCAATCGCATAGCATGGAGGCTGCGCGTGCGCAAATTAAAACAGTCCTGTAACAGCGTCATACATCTGTGTCTGTGTCCCTCACTTAGCCCACTCTTTTGCTGAAATATCAACGTGAAGGCATTTGTTCAGGATATTGCAAATTGGCAATGAGGATTCCAAGGTGATCGGAAATTTGAAGGCATATTCAAGACATGGCACTGTTCAGGAATATTGGTGCTTTCGACGAAAAAGTGGAGTTGGTCGAGGACCGCACAGACAGATGTGACTCATTTTTGGTGGCAAACAGGATTGATGACGAGCTACGGGCGAGTTTATTTTTGGCCATTGTGGGAGCAGATGCATTCAAGTGATTGAAGAACTTGTGTCACCTAGCCACGGCAAAATCGAAAACTTACGCTCAGCTGAAAGCGTTGTTAACAGACCATAACACGCCGAAAACGATCGCGATTGTGGAATGCTATAAATTTTGGACATCTTCCCAGGGAGAGAAACAGACAGTTGCCAACTACATTGTGCAATTGAAGAAGCTCGTGTCTACGTGCTCATTCAGGGCCTTCTGAACAAAGCCCAACGCGACAGGCTGGTGTCAGGACTCCACCCTAAAATGTCTAGGACTCATGCATATTTATTGTCAAAGCAGATTTATCATTTGAGGAGGTCAGGGTGAAATGTCTGTCAGACGAGTTAGCCAGGTTAGTGAACTGCGAGCACATGGGTCGGATGTCATTGGAAGTGAAGAGCGATGGTGCAGCAGAGGCAAACCGAGTCCAGCAGGAGAAGAGACACTTCACGGTAATCAGAAAGAAAAATGGACCACACATCAAGCTGTCAGCCAGGTCAGCCGTTGGTCTGGAGAAAGTATTGCAGTCAGACAAAACATTGCAGATAAAACTGCTGAATTAAGAATGTGAATTGTCTCTCCTGCGATGAAAAGGGGCATATTTCCAAGGTATGTCCAATGAAAAAACATCAAAAGGATCAAGGAGAGAAGAAATTCAACTTACAATTATTAAGTTCCAGAAAGTAAGTTGATTCAAACAGTAATCATGAATCAGACACAGAACGAGACCATGAAGGATTTGGTTTGTACCAAAATGGTGGAGTCTCCCAATAATGTAAAACCTATCAAAGTAAAAATGGCTGTAGGACATTGTGATATCACTATGGATCTGAATACCGCGGCGTCACACTCAACAATGTCAGAGACTGCTTATAGAAATAGCCCTTCAAAGTGTCCTTTGATTGATACAAACATAACTCTCCGTAGTTACATCGGGGGATTCGCTCCTATTTGGGGTTGTGTAAAGGTACCAGTCAACTACTAGGGTAACCCAGAGGTGTTGATAGAACTTGTGTGATGGTAAAGGGGACACGTCCATGCCTATTGGGGAGAGATTGGTTGAGTTAAATCAAACTAGATTGGGAAAATATTTTCACAGTGGCAGAAATCTCCCAAACCAAAGTCCCAGAATCAAACTAGAAGGGCACTCGGTAGAGTGCATACCTCTGCCACGTAATTCCTGATCCACAAGAACATATCGGGCCCAATATATTTTTTTAACTAGAAGGGTACTCGGTAGAGTGCATATCTCTGTTACGTAATGCGTGATTCACAAAAAAAATTTGAATAAATTCTTCTTTGTTGCACACCCAATGGGTCCACAAAGTTTTGTCTGAATTTGTCAACAACTTTTTGAGATATCGTGCTATATATTAGTTTAGCCCCATCTCTCAATGGTGAAGAATCGCTGAAAAAAATAATGGGATCCGGATCCGGATCTGGATCTTCACCATATTTGAATCAATTCTTCCTTGTCGCATACTCAACGTGTACACAAAGTTTCGTCCAAATCCGGCAACAATTTTTTGAGATATTGTGCTATATATTAGTTTCGCCCTATCTCTCTATGGTGAAGAATCACTTTAAAAGTTTTAGTAGTCATATCCGGATCTAGATATTCACCAAAATCTAATCAGTTCATCCTTGTCAAACATGCAACTTGCCCACCAAATTTAATTCGGATCTGTCCACAACTTTTTGAGATATCCTGCACACAAAATGACAGACAAACAAACAAATGAAAAATCGTGCTTAGCACGACACTTGGCGAATTAGTTGACCTTTCCGTGTGGTGGTCCAAGCTGTAATGTCATGGAATGTGTGGTGTTTATTTGTTCGTACATTATTAAAATGACGCGACGTCACAAATAACAATTATCAGGCGCGCGTTGTCATGGTAACAGCAGCAGATTGAAAATTTTCACAACTCATTTAAAGCCACCATGTGACATTCAACAACTTATCATCGGTGCTTGTTGCCTTCATTCTGATCGTAGAAAATATTTGAAAATACCTTGGAACATTGCTTTTCAACCAGCTTTACGATCCCGTTATCAGGTTTGAAATATGTTGTAAAACAAAAACATGTATTTTATATGTGTGTTTTTCATGTTTTGGGTGACCCTGACCTTGACCTTGGGTCAATTTCGATCAAACTTTGTAAACATGTTAATATTACATGCATAAATAGACAGTATAAGTTTCAATATAATAAGTGGAAAACTGTTTGAGAAATAGCCATGTGTAATTCACAAAATTACCCATTGGTTTATAATGGGTGATAATATAAAGTGATGCAGAATCCAGATCCTGATCTTGAACATCACCAAAAGTCACATATCTTTTTGCACTGTGGATTTCTATCAGCTGTTAAAATTTCATCCAAATCGGTTAAGAATTGTGACCTGTAGAACGAATAGAATTTTCTTTAAATCACGCCAATAGCTAAAAACTTTGACGTCATACGCTTGCGAAAACTGTGCATAATTTGTACTAACATGCATTTTAAAACATTTAGATATTCCATTGAAGTTTGTTTTGGCGTCAACTGGAAGTCGCTACAACTTCCAGTTACTGAGTTATTATATGTCCAAAAATGTGTTTTCACGTTGTGTTTTCCAACTAAGACGGGGTTTGGACGTGGACCGTCTCAGGTGGATTGCCTATCAGATGTAAAAATTTAAGAACGACTGGCCCAGCCGTTTGGGCTGTAGACGACCGGACAAACAAACAAACAAACAAACAAACCAACAAACGGAACAGACCAACATACTTGACAAAATCGAACATTTCGCCAAGTAACAAGAAAAATATATCATGCAGAGCACGATACAGTACTTGCACAGTTCACCCCCCTCCCCACCCACTCCAAAGGTTGCTATGGATACATTAACTTGTCCATTTCATTAACATTAAAATTCACAATCTTAATCAAAGTTCAAGTCAATCTGATGAAAATTGATTATTTTTCAGATTGAAATTGATGATTTTAGAAGTTTGACCTTGAATTGACCTTTGACTTTTTGACCATAAAAATAGTTGCTTTCCAAATTCAGTGATGGACTATGCAAATTGTGTTCAACTTATAAGTTAATAGGATGTAAATTGACGATTTTTCAGTTGAACATTGATGATTTTAGAAGTTTGACCTTGAGTTGACCTTTCACCTTTTGATCTCAAAAATAGTTGGTTTCCCAATCCAGTGATGCAATATGCAAATATTGTTCAAATTTCAAGTCAATCAGATGAAAATTGACGATTTCATAAATTTGACCTTAAGATGACCTTTGACCTTTGACGTCAAAAATCAATGGGCTTCTCAGTTGAGACTACCTCTACAACTTGGTAAAGTTTCATGACGATCGGTTTAGAATTGTGACCTGTCGGTGACAAATAGCCAGACAAACAGCCAGACAAACAGCCAGACAAACAGCCAGACAGACAGCCAGAATAACAAAATCGACTGACCAATATACTTGAAAAATCTTCCATTTTGCAAGTAACAAGAAGAAGACGTCATGCAGAGCATGATACATGCAAAATCGACAAAACAAATTTGACCTCAAAAATAATTGGTGGTTAAATTAAATGACCAAATAAGCAACTCCTCTTCAAATTTCATCGGATGAAAATTGAGGATTTTAGAAATATCAGTTTAATTATTGACCTTGCGCCAATGTTGACCTTTGTCAATATTGACCTCAAAAATAATTGGTTAATTGAATTCAGTGACCTGAAATATAAATCCTCTTCAAATTTCAAGTGAATCGGATGAAAATTGAGGATTTTAGAAATCTCACCAAAGTTGTTGACCTTTGGCCTATATTGACCTTTTGACCTCAATAATAGGCTTCTTCCTTATGACAAACTCTACCGAGTGGTTAAGCTTTGTGAAGATCAGTTTAAAATTGTGACCTGTACAAACAGACAGACAAACACAAACAGAAAGAATAACAAAATTAACTGACCACGATACTTGAAAAATCTTTGATTTTGCAAGTATCAAACATCGAGAGGTGATAACATTATCTCTTTCACCTTCAGTGGCGGAGGTAAAGATTACGCCCCAAAGTTCAATGGGTTGCTATATCATAACAAAGTACTATTATCTACTTCTGGTGCAGGGATAAAAGGGTACACAGCAACACTCAAATTAAAGCCAAATGCTAAATCAGTATTCCAGAAGGCAAGGCAAATTCCATACTCGATGGCAGACAAAGTAGACAAAGAGTATGATAGACTGATAAAAGCAGAAATACTGCAACCAGTAACAGTCAGTGATCCGACTTCACCAGCAGTACATGTTCCCAAACTGAATCAGTCAGTCTTTGGTGACTGACTATAAAGCCCTAAACGAGCCAATTGAGGATGATAATTACAAACTACCAAATACTCAGGATTTATTGGCCAACATAACACAGAATGGCACACAGCCAAAAGTATTTCCCAAGCTTGATTTAAAGGGCACATTCAATCAATTATCCCTTGAAGATTTCTCTAAACTACTAGTGCTAAACACACAGAAAGGTCTTCTAGCTCCAAAAAGGCTCAGTTTGGGTTTAAAAACAGCACCGTCTCAGTTTCAAGCAACCATGAACAAAATTCTGTTGGGAATATAAAATGTCCTTTGCTATATGGATGACATAGTGGTAGCCACTGAAACTGTAGATCTGAAACACGTGAAGGTGTTAAAAAAGGTATTACAAACATTAAAGAAGCACATTGCGTGACTATATGGTGTAAAATGTCCATTTTTAAAGGCATGACTTGAATATCGAGGCAACAGTTTGAGTGCCGATGGGATTCGCCCATTACAAAACAAGGTCGAGGCAATTCAAAAAGCAGACAAACCAACAAATGTGTCTGAAATAAAATCTCTGTTTGGGATGGTAAACGACTATTGAAAATTAATTCCCAATTTGTCCTCAAACTTGACACTTCTCTATGACCTATTGAACCATTCCATGAAGTGGATGTGGTCTTATCAATGTGAACAAGCGTCGGGGTACGCAAAAACCGTTCTCATGGGAGAAAAATTCTGAGTACATTACGATCCTACGAAACCGCTAGTATTAAGCATAGTGACTAGCCAAAAGCGGTTAGGGGCTTGTCTCAGCCATACATTCGCGGACGTGACCAAATGCCCAATCACCGATGCGTTGCGTACCCTAAGTGCGGCAGGAAAAAAATGATGCACAAATTGAAAAAGAGGCATTTGCAATAGTGTATGGATTGAAGAAGTTTCATTTGTACTTGTATGGCTGGAAGTTCAAATTGATCTCGGATCACAAGCCATTGATTTTAATATTCGGTCCAAGGGTAGGGATACCTCCATTAGCTGTGGCTAGATTGCAATGGTGGGCATTAAGTGGGTACACCGACGACATCAAATACCGTACGACTCAACAAAACGCAAACACCGACATGTCAAGTAGATTTCCAGTGAACTATCCAAGTATGGCAGATCCGGAAGAAAATGTTGTTTTCAAATCAATGGTAGACTCGTTACCTGTGAATGCAAAACAAATTGCAGAGTGTACAGGGAAAGATCCAGTACGAGTGGAAGTCTACGAATACACTTTGTCAGGATAGCCGAGTTATTGTACGGATAAAATGTTACAACCGTACTTGACATGTCGAGATGAGTTGTCGGTCGATGATGGATGTTTATTGTGGGGTCGACGGGTCGTAGTTCCTACATCGTTACAAACACGTACGCTTGGTGAACTCCACGAAAGTCTCCCAGGAGTATGCCGAATGAAAGCCATGGCGAGGTTGTTTGTTTTGTGGCCAGCGCTAGATGGGGACATCAAAGAAATAGTCAGATCATGTAGCAAATGCATGGATGCACAAATTACACCGAAAGTTGTTCCTCTTTTGTTATGGCCTTTGGCTGTGGAACCGTGGCAGAGAATTCTTGTTGACTATGCGGAGGTTAAAGGTCCAAACTTTATCGTGGTTGCAGATAGCTTTTTGATGATGATCATGGTCCTTCTATCCATATTTGCAGGAAACAGGTTGGTTTCGCAGCCAGTCTCAGATAATGGACCACAATTTATTATGGACAAATTTGTTACATTTTTGAAATTCAATGTTATTGATTGAACAAACCTTGTTCCCTCCAGACCATCCCTCTTAAAATGGATTGGCTGAAAAGAATGTACAGATGTTCAAGAGAATATTCAGGAAATCAG
>NC_140964.1:103172783-103275283 GCF_056783735.1 Eptatretus burgeri | reverse complement strand
GCGACCTGGCCGAGGTGGAGACGCACACCAGGGATAATAAAGATCCTCTATACCCCGAGCATCAGCAACCCCCTCCTGTTTCCCCCCGCGCTGAGATAGTGCGACCAAGGGGGCCCCGTTCCCACCCCCTGCCAGGCACTGTCCACGAGGCCCGCGGGTTGCGGGGCCATCGCCGCTCCGCGTCTCATCACCAAACGGGTAGGCCCGACCCGGTCTCGGCCCCAGGCCTACCTCATTCTTGAGGTATTTCTTTTCCTTGGTTTTGGGTATGTGTTGTCGGCGCCGTCTGTGAAGTAGAATTGTGTAAGTGTTGCCGTGTGCTCGGTAGTCGGTATTAGCTCTGCACTGTGTTTTCACTTTTATGTTTGCTTTTTGTGTAAATGGAATTGTGTTTTCTTTTTTGTGTGCATTTGGTGGAATTGTATTTGTGTGCTTCCCGTGTGCCGAGAATAAATGTGCTTTATTGTTGAACTGTTCTCCCGCTTCGCTTCGTCTTTTCCCCCATTGAGCCCTCATCTTGCTTCACGTGAAGGGTTGGTAGTGGGCTGAGTACGCCCGATAATTAATCGAACCGTCGAGGTCGACGATAACACCGCTCGGTTATCCCGATAGTACGGAACGGGTCGCTTAAGTGGCCCATGTCCGAAGTCGACCTGCGGCGAGGTGCGATCGCCCGGTCTACCCTCCGCGTGGGTACTTAGGTAGTTCGAATTTGGCGAGCAACCCTATCCCACGCGGGGGCTGATTGGCTCGATCGCGGTGAGACCGAAAGGTCCACCCGTGACTGGTTCCCGGCGTTAGTCCGAGAGGGTCACGACTGGATTGTCCGTCCGGTGGGCGACGTGCCGCGATTCGAGTTACGTGGCCGTCGCACGCCGGCGGGCGCGAAAACCGTTACACTGGTGTCAGGTCGTGCGATATAAACTCATCGCCCTCCTCGCGGCACTGGTATTGGAGAGCGGGACAACAGGCTCTCCTGTCTCCAGCGAAATTCACGGGAATCGGTCCAGGGGTGAGAGAAGCGACCCCCGATTCCCTCCAAATTACGAGCGAGCAAATTAACCCTTCGCGAGAAGCAAGATGGCGTCTCAAGGCGAGCGGGAGCCGGGGGTATTAGAAATGTATATGTGTAATAATGTAGAGTCCATGGTCCAGGATGGAATCCCCGAGCAGGAAATGTTGATTGTGCAGGAACACGGACTCGCCCAACTGAACCCAGAACCTGAGGTGGGTGCGGCAGCGGCCGCAGTGTATGACACCTCCCCTCCCCCTCTCCACCAAAACCCTTCCCCGACCCCTGCCGAAACGGCTCACCCAAGCGCACCCGACATGACCCAGCTATTCACCATGCTGGCAAAAATGTATGCGGAAACGACAGCAAAGATGAATGCGAAAATGATCGAAAAAATGGATGCAAACACAAACGAAATGAACAAGCAAATGAATGAAGTGAAAACGACGATGGATGCGAATACACAGCAAATGAGGGAAGAAATGAAAGAGCTGCGGGGTGAGACGCAGAACATGGGCCGATGCCTGCAGGCGGGCATGAAGGCCGTGACCAGGGAGCTGGGAATGGCGACTTCACGTGTGGGAGCAAACGAGCTGGGTGGGGGTGCAACGGCTGACAGGCCCGCGGTGGAGGCGGGTGAAAAAATAATTCGTGGAACGTGTTGGGCGAGGGTCGTGACGATGACCGAAAGGGAAAAATTAAATGGGGAGACCAAAACGTGTGAGACGAGACACGAGGTGACGACAAAGGAAATAATAATAGTTGAGACAAGGGAGGTAAAGGGTGAAGAGTTGGCAGTGACGGTAGCCGGGAAGGGAACGACAGAGGAGAGACTGCACGGTGAGGACGGGGTAAGTGACGCACACACACACACGGAGGTAGTGGAGGATAATGGGGGTGAGCTCGCGGAGCGTGCAGGGACCCGGTGTGAGCAGCTGGATGGCCTCCTCCAGGAACGAGGGGAGGGAGTATGCCCCCTTGAGGCGAGTCACGACCAGGTGAGTTCGGTCGTGCTTTGCGAGGTTGAGGGGACGAGTGCTGTGGACGGGTGCACGGAGAGCTTGGGGGGTGTGGAGGCCCCGGAGACCCTTGTGGGGACACAAATCCCCAGTGTGGTTGTCCCTGTGTGTGTGGTGCAAGGTGTGAGTGCGGCACCGTGTGTGGAAGCGACCCCGTGTGTGAGTGGTGTGGTGGCGATGGTGCCAGAGTGCGTGCTTCCCAGCACGCCGGGTGTGGATGGGGCACCGTGTGTGGAAGAGGCCGTGTGTGTGAGTGAAACGGCCTGTATGGATGAGGCACCGCGGGTTAGTGCCCCCGCGTGTGTGGGTGAGGACCCGTGTGTGGATGAGGCACGGTGTGTGGATGAGGCACAGCGGTTGAGTGCCCTCGCGTGTGTGGGTGAGGCACTGCGGGTGAGTGCCCCCGCGCGAGTGAATGGAGCACCACGTGTGAGTAGTATGGTTTGTGTGAGTAGTGAGGCACGCGTGAGTGAACGGCCGTGTGCAAGGTCGCTGTGTGCCAGGGAGACCGTGTGTGTGAGAGAGCGGTATGAGAGGGAGATGTCGGTTGGCATGCGGGAGCACGCAGCCGCGTCTCCCCGTGTGAATGTGATGGTGTGGACTGTGTGCGTCGTAACACGCAGGTGTGCGTGGGTCGAATGGCGACGGCGACAGAAGAAAGAAAGCCGAGTAGCGGCTGTAGTTGTTTCGAGGACCGTGCCGGGTTCGCCCAGCAGTGAGCACGCGGTTCGTGCTGTGCAACGCACGAGACCACCACGTGCTCGCTTGCGAGAGTGAAGTCCCGGTCCGGAAACGCACGCGGTGGATTTGCCGATCCCGCGGACGGACAAAGTTTAGGCAGGTAAATGGATTTGGACCGGACGGGTTCTCCACGCGATCGTGTGTGTTAAGCTCCAACGGGCAAAGCACATGTGTTCGCGTGGGGAACCCCTCGAGACGTGTGGCTTGTGTTTTTTTTTATGCGCACGGTGACGCCATGGCTGCACGTGGGGTTGGAATCCGGCAGGAGGGGTATCTCTGCCGGATGGTCCCGTCCAAGGAGGGACGAGGAACACGTGCAGCTGCATGACGTCACGGGCAGGTGTAAAGTGCGCGAGCTCTGAGTTGCCGCGCAGGTGCTGCGCATGAAAAAAAAAAAAAAAAAGCAAGCCTCACTTTCGGGTGTACAGGATTCCTGGGAAAGGGGTGAAAGACCCCCTTACCTGGGCACAGGATGAAAACTAGTTAGGGGGAAGGGTTAGCTTAGTTAGACCGACTTCATGGGGCAGGGGTAAGTCCTCATGGAGTCCGTGGAATGGATTAGTTAGAGGGATTGTAGCCAGATTTAGGTGGGGAAATAAAATGAATTTTTGAGTTAGGAGACAGAGACAGACTTGTGAATGTGTAGAGGGGACGTAGCTTAGCTACGTAGTGTTAAAAGGAACGTGCTATAGTTTAAGGGACGACGTGGGAGCACGAGTTAGTTAGGGGAGGTAGTTAGAAGGATGGCAGAGTTCAGCGGTGTGTGTGTTGAAGAGTTGGTGAGTTGTGAGGTGAGTACGTGTACATGTTGAGTGAGCGAATGGGGAATGGAGCGAATGGAGGTATGGAGCGAATGGGGAATGCATGGTGCGATGAGTGATTGGGGGGAGGAGTGACTCCCGCCCAAGGGACCCCGGGGTCAGTGTAAAGTGAGTTAGCTGGGTTAGTCAAATTGAAAAATGGAGGTCGTTTTGCTGTTGGTGGAAATGTAGGCTCGAGACCCATTTGGAGGGGTGCAGGAGCCCTGTTGACGGGCTTGGGAGCGTGGCTGCGAAAGGTGAGTATCGCTGAGTGGGTACCCCGGGCACCAGGCTAGTCGGCCGCGGTAGGCCATGGGCCCATGGGGGGCCGGGATAGAGTAGTGGGCACGGGTGCGCCTGCTTGGTGTGGGGGCCCGGGGCGCCATTAGCCGCGTGGGCAGTGTAGTGGGCACGGGTGACCCTCGGAAAGGGGCCCGGGAGGCCGGCCTGCCACGTGTGCGTTTCAGGGGAGGTGCCATGGGGGGCACTCCCCGGTGTTAGGGAGCTGGTAGGCTCGGAGGCAGTGTAGTGCCCGGGGGTGCCATAGCGGGAGATTCGGCAGAGGGTCGTGCCTGCCAAAGGGAGCCACGTGTCCCAGCCAGGAGACCGTGTGAGGGCACGGAGCGAAAATTGGGGGGCGAGGCCCGAAATTGTGAGGACACCAACACAGGCGACGGGAATCTGGGTTGTTAGAACCAATAGTTTAAGCGAGAGGCGCTTGTTGAAAGCCCCGGGGTAGTTTAGCAGTTAAATGGTTAGGGTAGATTAGGAGATGTACCCCTCCGCACCATCCATCCCCTCGCTGTCGTTGTGGGCCGCTGGACCCACTTGGTGTTAAGATCGCCGAACTCTGGGGAGGCCATTCTGAGGCTTGAGTTGGGCCTCGACACTGGACGTTAGCTCTCCCTTATTCCCCTCCGGGAAGGGAACGTAGGGGTTGGGAGTAGGCTAGGTGACAGAATAGGTTAGCCGAACAAGGACGATAAAGGGGGTTAGGGGACGATTTATAGTGGGGAAGTAAAAATAAAAGCAACAAAAAAAATAAGTGGGGGCTAAATTGGTTTTTCACAAATTAAGGGAGTGGGTATGTACAGTGACAGGCAAAGGCGATAGGTTGGGAGGGAGACAGGTAGGTAGGTCCGAGCCCGCCTTCCAAGTGGCCAGCACCACCGCACTCCCTCCACCAACCTCCACTGAACGGCAAAGGCTGGCCAGCTTCATCTGCTGGCTGCGTTGCTGCGAGGCAGAGGCCGGCCAACTTCATCGGCAGCTGTTGTTTTGCTGCAAGGCCTGTGCCATCGGCTGGCCGTGTTTTGCTTCAAGGCCTGTGCCGGCCACTTCATCTGCAGCTGTGGTACTTCAAGGCCTGTGCCGGCCAGTTCATCTGCCGGCTGTGTTTGCCTGCAGCGGCCTTCTTCTGCGGGCTGTGTTTGCCTGCCACCTTTGCCATGCCATGCCCACTGCCCACGTTCACCAGCCCCGTTCAATTTTTGCTTTCCCCCCCCCCCTGTTCATTTCCATGTGCGCCAGGATCCGCAAGGCAACAGTTTGCAAGCTGCAAGAACTGCCCTGTTGGCAGCTACAACACGGGCCTGCAGTGGCGGCCCGTGCACCGTGTTTGTGTTCATGCATCCATTCGTTGTGCTCATTGCGTGTGCCACTTGAGCTGGCACGGAGACTACGTTTGTGCGGCCCATGCACCGTTGTGGTTCACTGAGTTCAGTTCAAAAGGGAAGGCCTTGGACTGCGTGTGAGCAGCCAGCCACGTTCCCTGTCACCTGCATTGTTTGAGTCAGAGACTGCATGTGGGCAGCCTGGCTCCCTGCTAACTGCTTTCTTTTGCAGAGTTCAATGATCCTGGGCCATGGTTTAGTGTAAGATTTGTAAGTTAAGGTTAAGATGTACTGTACATATGAGTGCGCCCCCGGCATGTATGTCTTAGCGCCGGCAATTTTATTTAAGTCGTCCGTGTGAGCGAGTTTGTTTAGGTAGTTACGCAGCCCTCAGGTTATTTATTTTGGGGACACGAATACCATGAATGTCGCACTCAGGGATCCGTAGGTAAAATGCACTAGGGGAAAACTACACATGATGGCACACGAAAATTTGACGACTCGGGACGAGTCTGTAAAAAGGGAAGGGGGTAGTGTTGTGGTTACCAGATTCGCAAACCACCATTCAGGTCCCTTAGGTGAGGTATCTCGGTAAGTGCATGTGTAGTTAGGCCCAAACCCGTTGTCTAGTGGGAATACATGTCATTTATGCGAGCTGCGACTCTTCAGGATAGCCGTTTTTCTTTTACTATCTTTATTTTGGACCAATCGCCACCATCACAACCACAACATCAACCACCGACCACAACCACCGCTTCACCACAACCGCCACGACCTTTACCGTCACAACTCGCCACCATCGCATCACCGTCATCTCGCGCCACTCATGGGCACCGATGCTGGACTCGTGTAGGGCGCACGTTGAACAGCGTGTACAAAATCACGGATTTTCTGCTTCAAAAACGGATCGAAAACGACACACGCCCACTTTTTGCCGTCCAATCGGTGAGCGAGGGGCGAATTGGCCCCGCCCCCAGGGCGATCGATATATGCAAATTTGTGGATCAAAAAGCCTTCACGCCCACTTTTTCTCGGGCCAATGGGGAGCGAGTTGAAAGGTCAAAGGGAGGGGGTCAAAGGCGAAGTTACGGGGGGGATAAAAGGACGGTGTTCGGAGTCAAAAGAGTCGTAAAAGTCGGAGCGAAAGAGTCAGCAGAACGGAGGCGAAGGAGTCGGAACGAGGCGAAGGAGTCGGAACAGAGAGTCAAGACTTCGCGGGCGGTGGAGCTGCTCGTCGTGTGCGTTGGAGTCGGAACGGAGGGGACGAGCTGTGGAGAGGCGGCGAGTCGGACGAAGGGTGCTCGCGTCGTGCAAGGAGCTGCGCGCCCGAGGGAGGCCGGCAGCGCGACCTGGCCGAGGTGGAGACGCTCGTCGCACATAATAAAGATCCTCTATACCCCGAGCATCAGCAACCCCCTCCTGTTTCCCCCCGCGCTGAGATAGTGCGACCAAGGGGGCCCCGTTCCCACCCCCCTGCCAGGCACTGTCCACGAGGCCCGCGGGTTGCGGGGCCATCGCCGCTCCGCGTCTCATCACCAAACGGGTAGGCCCGACCCGGTCTCGGCCCCAGGCCTACCTCATTCTTGAGGTATTTCTTTTCCTTGGTTTTGGGTATGTGTTGTCGGCGCCGTCTGTGAAGTAGAATTGTATAAGTGTTGCCGTGTGCTCGGTAGTCGGTATTAGCTCTGCACTGTGTTTTCACTTTTATGTTTGCTTTTTGTGTAAATGGAATTGTGTTTTCTTTTTTTTGTGTGCATTTGGTGGAATTGTATTTGTGTGCTTCCCGTGTGCCGCGAATAAATGTGCTTTATTGTTGAACTGTTTTCCCGCTTCGCTTCGTCTTTTTCCCCATTGAACCCCCATCTTGCTTCACGTAAAGGGTTGGTAGTGGGCTGAGTACGCCCGATAATTAATCGAACCGTCGAGGTCGACGATAACACCGCTCGGTTATTCTGATAGTACGGAACGGGTCGCTTAAGTGGCCCGTGTCCGAAGTCGACCTGCGGCGAGGTGCGATCGCCCGGTCTACCCTCCGCGTGGGTACTTAGGTAGTTCGAATTTGGCGAGCAACCCTATCCCACGCGGGGGCTGATTGGCTCGATCGCGGTGAGACCGAAAGGTCCACCCGTGACTGGTTCCCGGCGTTAGTCCGAGAGGGTCACGACTGGATTGTCCGTCCGGTGGGCGACGTGCCGCGATTCGAGTTACGTGGCCGTCGCACGCCGGCGGGCGCGAATACCGCAACAATATATACACACATATATATATATATATACATATACATATACATATACATATATATACATATATATATATAAATATATATATATATTGTTGTGGCCAAAGGTACCGAGACACCAGCTTGTCACTCAGGGGGATTAATCCCCGGTTGTCCTTGGTAGAGCCAGACCTGGGGCCACCGCTCACAATTAACGTTGTGGTAAGGTGGGTTGTTTTAGAACCACAAACGCCACCCAGTCAACCACGAGTTCTAGTGTCCACCATCTAATTATTCCGTTTAACTGGAGGTCACGTGGTTAACTGAGCGCACCCTTGGCAAAGCACCAATGTTATCTTGATTACATTTTAATTAGGGCGGCCAAGCGTTTTCACCGCCGGTGCGTGCTGACTATTCTTGGTCAAATCTGTGGTAATTACCTCTCAGTCTATCTAGATTGGGATAATGCTCGACCAATGGAAGGAAATGACGAACACGGACAGGTTGGGAGTCAACAAATGATTTATGAATAATAAAATTAATTAATAAAAATAACTTTATTTTCTGAGGCAAATAATTGAATAAATTCCAAAGCAATCAAAATTAACAATTACTCAAGTAAAATCAATCGAAATGCCAGGAAAGAGACAAAGAGCAGATGCTTATTGGGGTTGACTTAGTTCCAGCTAAATACAGACAAGGGTACTCAGCAGATCATTTGAGGGGGGGGGGGGGAGAGAAGAGTCATCTCGCTCACCAGAGAGTAGTTCTCCATGTAGTGAAAACGTCCTGAAATGTGTGCGTGCATGTCACGTCCGTCGCTAGCACCCAGCCTTACCGTGCACACACTCGCGAACAGCCTTGAATGCCAGTCAACATCTGGGAGGGCACCAAGATCGTCTGTCGCGGGTTTCGACCCTGGTGCTGTGACACGGGCAGCTCCACACACTTCACGAAACTGCTGAGTCCAGTGACCCACACGGTCCATCGGTGACTGACCCGCGCATCACTCATTGGTGACCGACCCGTGCCTCACTCGTTGTTGGTGCTGCTCACACTCACTCGCTTGCTCAAGCACTGGGAAGGACGAATTGTCTCGTTGTTGGCACTGGTCAGACACCCACACGTGCACCACACACTCGCTTGCTCACTTGCACGCTTCCTCGCTTTCTCTCTGGCTGGCTTCTTCCCTCACGCGCTTCAATTCTCGCTTTCTTTTTGGCTTGCTTGCCCGCTTCCTCTCTCGCTTACTTCTCTCCTTCTTTTGCGTGCTTACACACGCTTCTTTCTCACTTCTCGGGCACTTCTTCTTCCGCTTACTTCTCTCCTCCCGCATGCTTCCTCCCTCGCTTACTTCTCTCCTCTCGCGCGCTTCCTCCCTCGCTTACTTCTCGTGTGCTTTCTCTCTCACTTTCTTCTCCCTCCTCAGAACGGACCTCCAATTCTTTTTATATCTGCAGCCCATCTCGGCGGGCGCAGAGTCCCCCCAAGCTCACCCTGCCCCACTTGCGCACCGTTACCATAACATCCCATGCGCCGCTCCAAAAAAAGGCAGGCATCGGCGCTCGTAAAATAAATATGTGCATAAACGTTGCTGAGGAAAAATAAAGCGGGTGCCGGCACTCGCGAAAGAAATGTGTGTAAACGTGTCTGTCGTAAAGAAAAAAAAACTTCCCATAAGAGAGGGGATCTATTCTTTACCCTTCTCAATGCATCTCATTTAAAATCCCATTAGACATGGCGATGGGGCTAATCTGAACATGCATTTAAGGAAATAACTATCTGAGGACCTTGATGTGTGGATGCATTCATCAGACCAGATTCTGAAATCCGTAACAATATGTATGTATATATGTATGTATATATATATATGTACATTGATGCGCCGCTTAACGACGTTCTGGGCAACGACGGATCGCATATACGACGGGGATCTACCAGCTCTTAAAAATAATAAATAAATAAATAAAATGTAACTGAAAAATTCCTATCGCCGAGTGATGTGGCCTCGTATAAAAATAGCACATACAATTATGTACACTGTACAGTACATAATACTTCATAATGATAAGAAACGACAGTGTAGCCCTGTTATAATGCGATCGTTAAGGTCCATAAAATGTCATCGCGAAAAAAACAGGATCGTGCTAAATCGGGATTCAAGGAAATCGGCTTTCAAACTGAACCAATGTTTGCACGTTTACCTTCGAGCAAGTAAATTACCTTTGAATTGAAGAATTCTGCGAATAAATCATTGTTCTTAGTCGACATTAAAACACAATTTTTTTTTTAGTGAAGCTTTTTATGTTGTTAAAACAATCGCACTGTTCCGAAAAAAAAATATATATATATATATATATATATATATATATATATATATATATATATATATATATATATATGTATATCACAATTGACAGGTGCTCGTTTCTTCATTTGTAAATTATAACATCGATGCAATGATTGCGTATTTATAAAATCCAAACGCTATTTATTCACCTTTCTATAATCGATGCGAGAGGAGATTGTAAGCTGCTACTAACAACACCAATGGCCGTCATGAACAGCACAAAGGTAAATCTAACGCGTCTTCAGTCTCTCTTGGATGTGTGTTACAATTGCCGACAGTATTCAGTACAGTAACATGCTGTACAAGTTTGTATCCGAGGAGCAATAGGCTACACCATATAGCCGAGGTGTCTTGGTTTGTGTAAGTACGATGTTCGAAAACGAAAAAAAAAAATGATGTTCGCGCAACGACGACGTCGCTTAACGACGCGTTTCTCAGAAACTAACCCCATCGTTAAGTGGCGCATGACTGTATATATATATATATATATATATATATATATATATATATATATATATATATATATATATATATGTATGTATGTATGTATGTATGTGGGAGGAATGCAGGATTGAGAATGACATAATCACATGGTGTGAAGGCTGCGCATGCGCAATTTGAAATAGTCCTGTAATGGCATCGTACAACTGTGTCTGTGTCCCTCACACACCTTTCCAACTCCTTTGCTAAAATATCGACGTGAAGGCATTGTTCAGTATATTACACACTCCCTTGGAGTTCCCTTTGTATGCATGCAAAGTTTGGGGTTGCTAGCTTTCATGGTTTTGGAGTTATGGAGGAGACTGCTAGTCTGACACACACTGACATTTATTAGTATAGATAGATGTTATGAAATGCTAAACAGGCTGCTTCACAGTTCCATGTAAAGCAATTTTAGGCGTTTATTTCCCACCTAAACATTTAGTATTTTTATTTGGAAATAACTGAAGGATTATGAAATGAAAATGCAGTCCAGATATTGTGGCGCAAGTGGCCTTTAATTGCACGAGATGTTATTTCACTTCTCAATTCTCATCATCATTTAACGAACATGCCATTTCCATAGAGATAAACCCAATACCTTGGCATGTTAATCAAACCCAGCTTCTGTTGTACCCTGAAGCTGGAGGAATTCAGGAGCACAAGCCTCCTCTATGATGTTTCAAGAATCCACAGGAGATTCATGCTATCTCACACCTTCGCAGTCGGTGCAGACTTGTACTCAGCAGGCAAAATTATTGGTGTGGCTTGGCAAAAAGTCCTGAAAACGTATTAATAGGAGTAGCTTGGCAGAATGGGAGAAGGTGGAAAAAGAAAAGAGGAAAAAAAAAAGGCAAATAGGAAGATTATAATGAAGAGTGATGGGAAGGATGAAGATTAAGCTAATTTGGAGTGAGAGAAAGGGTGGCTTGGTGAGATATGAGCCATCAGCATGTTGCTTGCTTTTTGTCTAATGGTTTGTCTCATGCGCATGTTTTATGAATGTTGCTACTGCTGGTGAAGGTGTTGCTTCCTTTTAGTAGAGGGTTCCGAATATGATGAATTCACAATATGAACAGATTTTCTTAATCTTTTGGGTCTCGATCTGAATGTGCATTGGCAAAGGATGAAAAGCTTATAAGGCAGATGTATGGGATTTCATTAAAGAAGCATACCAAGATTCCAGTAATCCTTTGCTGTCGATGCATTCTAACTTGGAGTTTTGGAACATGGAAAATCAGCATGATGATCATCTTGCATCCGCACTACGAAAGGTCCCAAAATGCAACATGCTCTCTTTAGTGTTTCTATCTTTGATATCTTACCTGTTGTCTCATGAATAACATTACATATGAAACTAGAAGGGCAGTCGGTAGAGCACATACCTCCAACAGGCTGATTAGTTCATGTTTTGAAGTCCACTGATAGGCCGGATCTGGATTTGGACATGAACAAAAATTTAATTGGCTTGTTCTTGTCATCCCACCAACTCTACCACCAAGTTTCGTCTGAATCCATCCACAACTTTTTGAGATATCACGCTCTATGTAATTTTTAGCCACATCACTCAATCGTGAAGAATCACTTAAAAAATTCTCAGATCCGGATCCGGATTCGGATCTTCACCAAAATCGAATAAATTCTTCCTTGTTACATACCCAACCTGCTTACAAAGTTTTTTTTTCCGAATACGTCCATAACTTTTTGAAAGAAAAAATACGTCCACAACGTCCACAAAGAAAAACACCCAACCAGTCCACCAAGTTTTGTCCCAATCCATCCACATTTTGAGATGCAATGATGTATATAGTTTTAGTCCTCAAAAGTGAAGAATCAATCATAAAATTGTCCAATCCTGCTTACCAAGTTTTTTTTCCGAATACGTCCACAACTTTTTGAGATATTTTGTTCACAAACAAACAAACAAACAAGAAAAATATGTCGTGCAGAGCACGATACTTGCAAAATCTAACCTCTTCTCCAAAGGTTGCCATGGATACATCACTTTGGCCATTTCATTAAGATTATAATTGACAATCTTAATCAAAGCTCAGGTCAATCGAATGAAAATTTATTCTTTTTCATATTGAAAGTGATGATTTTTGAAGTTTGACCTTGAGTTGACCTTTGATATTTTGATCTCAAATAGTTGGTTTCCCAATTCAGTTATGCATTGTGCAAATCTTGTTCAACTTTCAAGTCTTTCAGATGAAAAATGACGATTTTAGAAATTCTACCTCAAGATGACCTTTGACCCATTCTCAAGATTGTAGGACAGATTTCAGGGGGAAAGGGTGAGGGAGTTTATGAAGAAACAGGGATAGAGTGGTTTGGAGGCAAAGGATGAGGGATTGGGATGGATGTATAAAGAGGATAATTTCAAGAAGGTGGGAAATCACAAAGGGGATAGAACCTGCTAAACACACACACACAATGCGTTTCCATGTCTCTGTTACGAGGGGAAAGGTAACCTGACCAACCAGAATTACTAATAAGACATCGAACTGAGGATCCCGTGTGTTGAGTGTGTCGCCCCGAGGTCTTTTTCCATAATAGCAACATCGTATTCAACATGCACTGCTCTGCATTAACTATTCTTTACATTTGAGCTATTATGTAGTCTGGTAGTACTCCATATAGAGGGATGATATGGGGGGAAAATGGCCACCCTTTCTAATGTGTAAACAATGATGGGCTTCTCAACTCCTAAAGAGTGAAGTCATAAGCATTTAAAAGCCATAACTTTTATTCTCAAGCATTTTCTGAACTACCAAGACTTTAAAAAGATGCCAAAATACATCACAAAAGTACCACATCGGGAGATCACGAAATCGCCAATTTGTACTTCTTTTTCCCCTCTAAAAATGATGTAAACCTTTAGCCTGACCTACCCCAATAACTGCTGACGCCGTGATGGTGATTCCAATGCGAGGAAGTTCCTTTGTCTCTGAGCTAGTGCAAGCAACACAAAATTAAAAAAAAAATTAAACATTGACCGTTTAATTGACCCTATTCACGAAGCGAGTGACGTCACAGCGGAAGATAAGGCTCCGCCATATTGAGTGGTAAAAAATCATGGCCACCACGCACATGTCACGCGAACTTCTGGGCTATTTCCATGGATTAGATGATATTTCAAAGAAGAGGTACTGCAAAAAAACTGAAGCTGTGTGGTCTTAGTGAAGATCCTTATATTATTTCAAAGGATAAATGGACAACAGAAAGGAAATTTTGGCCTCAAATCGTTTTCCCTGACATCTATGTTTACCTCGTTGAAACGCCGAGTCCTTACACTCAAGCCAGCCCGAAAGCCTTCAAGAGTATGGACGCTTACTCATGTTATGTCGCCGGGTTTGTTAGTGACATAATCTCGACGAAAGCTGACAAGAACTGTATTATCGTGAGGTAAAGGTAATATAAGCCTGTTTTCTTTCATTTCACTATTATTGTATTATCGTTGTTGCTCGTTTTGTTCAGCAACCAGCGTCACTTTTTTAACCTGACTGCTGCCACAAGTTAATTTCCAGTAAACCTCTTGTCTAAATGCCAAGTTTGTAGAAAATCTTCGTTCGTCAGTTTGATTACAGATACATTATATTTTTTCCATGACAACCATCCGGTGTAATGCCACACTGCTGTGGATATTTCTAAGTGCTGGTTTTTTATGTTTTATACATATCGATGTGACTTTCTGTGGTGAAACAACTCAGAACTGTGCGCGTTCGACGGCTGTTAGAAAGGCGATCCGGCCTATCTCATTCTGTCAATAAAACAAGGGATATAATGCATTTTAATGATACAAATCAGACAATATTTTGTAACCACCAGCTATTTAATACCAACTACTGAAATAACGTATCAGAAATTAGTTACATACCGGAGACAAAATGAAGGCTACACAACCAGTCAGGTTCGCCAGGTCGCCATTTTTCTCTTCTCAGAACTGATATATCCAAAGATTTCGTCGGTCTACTTCGGCGGGAAAGCGGTAAAACTGCACTCCAGAGCCTTTAGTATATCGCCGAGTACATCCCGGGGCACAACAACTCTTACCCATTTGCAGAAAAAAAAAAATCGCTTGCTTGGAAAAATAACGGTGAAGTTGAATTGAAGACTATCGGTTGTTATGGACACGGTAATACTTTCTTGCCACTCAATATGGCGGAGCTGCCACAGTCACGTGACCGGTGACGTCATCTGAATAAGGCCGATTTGGAAAAGAAATCGAATGTACTGTAAATGTGGACTCAACCAAATCACACCAATATCATGGGGGGGGGGGGGAATGAACACTGGACAAATCCATTCGAAAAGCAATACATATCCAAACCATCACCCAATTCAACTGAAATCAGTATTAAAACAATTTAATAACATAGGTGGATGTAATACATTCCAAAATAACAAAATATACAAAACATTAAGCATTTTACTACTTTTAAAAACGATAATCGCGTCGACAATTCTGCAGATATGATAATCCACATCGTGGACTGAACCAAAAGCCAGGATTGAGGGGGGAGGTGCAGAACGTACCATAAGCAGGATGTAATAACGTAGATGGATTTAATCCACACCAAAATAACAATAACAAGAAGCGAATACTTCGATATCGCACGGCTGGGGGCAGTAAAAGTCGAGGTTAAGAATGATGAAACAATTTTGCAGTTATAAAATTTTAATGCAGACACGGTGAATTTGCATGCATGATGGAAAGAGTTGTGAGGTTGGACAAATTTCTATTTATAGCCCTCAGATCAAAGGGACGGACGCGGCCATAAGTGTGACAGAAGACACAGGACAGAATAGCCAATTATATCACAGCGCGATGTCGCCGCGCTGTAACAATGAAGAACGAAAGTTACAATGCTTCGCGTCAACAACGAACGGAACGGGAAGATTATCACTTCCTGCTCAGAAAATCAACTTCCGGCGTCACACAGAAAACGATTCAGCACAAAAAACGTCGCTCTTCCACATTAACCCCGCCCACAATCCACCCGGCAATCTCCGCCCACAATCAACCCGGCAATCTCCGCCCACAATTCACCCAGCAATCTCCGCCCACAATACACCTGGCAATCTCCGCCCACAATCAACCCGGCAATCTCCGCCCACAATCCACCCGGCAATCTCCACCCACAATTCACCCGGCAATCTCCGCCCACAATACACCCAGCAATCTCCACCCACAATTCACCCAACGATCTCCGCCCACAATACACCCAGCAATCTCCACCCACAATCCACCCGGCAATCTCCGCCCACAATTCACCCGGCAATCTCCACCCACAATTCACCCAACAATCTCCGCCCACAATACACCCAGCAATCTCCACCCACAATCCACCCGGCAATCTCCGCCCACAATACACCCAGCAATCTCCACCCACAATTCACCCGGCAATCTCCGCCCACAATACACCTGGCAATCTCCGCCCACAATACACCCGGCAATCCACGCCCACAATCCACCCGGCAATCCCCGCCCACAATACACCCGGCAATCTCCGCCCACAATACACCCGGCAATCCACGCCCACAATTCACCCGGCAATTTCGGCACACAATACACCTGGCAATCTCCGCCCATAATACACCCGGCAATCTCCGCCCACAATCCACCCGGCAATCTCCGCCTACAATACACCCGGCAATCTCCGCCCACAATACACCCGGCAATCTCCGCCCACAATACACCCGGCAATATCCGCCCACAATACACCCGGCAATCTCCGCCCACAATACACCCGGCAATCTCCGCCCACAATACACCCGGCAATCTCCGCCCACAATACACCCGGCAATCTCCGCCCACAATACACCCGGCAATCTCCGCCCACAATACACCCGGCAATCTCCGCCCACAATACACCCGGCAATCTCCGCCCACAATACACCCGGCAATCTCCGTCCACAATTCACCCAGCAATCTCCGCCCACAATTCACCCAGCAATCTCCGCCCACAATACACCCGGCAATCTCTGCCCACAATTCACCCGGCAATTTCCGCACACAATACACCTGGCAATCTCCGCCCACAATACACCCGGCAATCCACGCCCACAATCCACCCGGAAATCTCCGCCCACAATCCACCCGGCAATCTCCGCCCACAATACACCCGGCAATCTCTGCCCACAATTCACCCGGCAATCTCCGCCCACAATCAACCCGGCAATCTCCGCCCACAATCCACCCGGCAATCTCCGCCCACAATACACCCAGCAATCTCCACCCACAATTCACCCAGCAATCTCCGCCCACAATTCACCCGGCAATCTCTGCCCACAATCAACCCGGCAATCTCCGCCCACAATCCACCCGGCAATCTCCACCCACAATTCACCCAGCAATCTCCGCCCACAATACACCTGGCAATCTCTGCCCACAATCCACCCGGCAATCTCCGCCCACAATTCACCCGGCAATCTCCGCCCACAATACACCCGGCAATCTCTGCCCACAATTCACCCGGCAATCTCCGCCCACAATTCACCCGGCAATCTCCGCCCACAATACAGCCGGCAATCTCCACCCACAATCCACCCGGCAATCTCCGCCCACAATACACCCGGCAATCTCCGCCCACAATACACCTGGCAATCTCCGCCCACAATACACCCGGCAATCCACGCCCACAATTCACCCGGCAATCCCCGCCCACAATACACCCGGCAATCTCCGCCCACAATACACCCGGCAATCCACGCCCACAATTCACCCGGCAATTTCCGCACACAATACACCTGGCAATCTCCGCCCACAATACACCCGGCAATCTCCGCCCACAATCCACCCGGCAATCTCCGCCCACAATCCACCCGGAAATCTCCGCCTACAATACACCCGGCAATCTCCGCCCACAATACACCCGGCAATTTCCGCACACAATACACCTGGCAATCTCCGCCCACAATACACCCGGCAATCTCCGCCCACAATCCACCCGGCAATCTCCGCCCACAATCCACCCGGAAATCTCCGCCTACAATACACCCGGCAATCTCCGCCCACAATCCACCCGGCAATCTCCACCCACAATTCACCCAGCAATCTCCGCCCACAATACACCTGGCAATCTCTGCCCACAATCCACCCGGCAATCTCCGCCCACAATTCACCCGGCAATCTCCGCCCACAATACACCCGGCAATCTCTGCCCACAATTCACCCGGCAATCTCCGCCCACAATTCACCCGGCAATCTCCGCCCACAATACAGCCGGCAATCTCCACCCACAATCCACCCGGCAATCTCCGCCCACAATACACCCGGCAATCTCCGCCCACAATACACCTGGCAATCTCCGCCCACAATACACCCGGCAATCCACGCCCACAATTCACCCGGCAATCCCCGCCCACAATACACCCGGCAATCTCCGCCCACAATACACCCGGCAATCCACGCCCACAATTCACCCGGCAATTTCCGCACACAATACACCTGGCAATCTCCGCCCACAATACACCCGGCAATCTCCGCCCACAATCCACCCGGCAATCTCCGCCCACAATCCACCCGGAAATCTCCGCCTACAATACACCCGGCAATCTCCGCCCACAATACACCCGGCAATCTCCGCCCACAATACACCCGGCAATCTCCGCCCACAATACACCCGGCAATATCCGCCCACAATACACCCGGCAATCTCCGCCCACAATACACCCGGCAATCTCCGCCCACAATACACCCGGCAATCTCCGCCCACAATACACCCGGCAATCTCCGCCCACAATACACCCGGCAATCTCCGCCCACAATACACCCGGCAATCTCCTCCCACAATACACCTGGCAATCTCCGCCCACAATACACCCGGCAATCTCCGCCCACAATCCACCCGGCAATCTCCGCTCACAATACACCCGGCAATCTCCGCCCACAATACACCTGGCAATCTCCGCCCACAATACACCCGGCAATCCACGCCCACAATTCACCCGGCAAGCTCCGCCCACAATACACCCGGCAATCTCCGCCCACAATACACCCGGCAATCCACGCCCACAATTCACCCGGCAATTTCCGCACACAATACACCTGGCAATCTCCGCCCACAATACACCCGGCAATCCACGCCCACAATCCACCCGGAAATCTCCGCCCACAATCCACCCGGCAATCTCCGCCCACATCACACCCAACAATAAGTGTGACAGAAGACACAGGACAAAATAGCCAATTATATAACAGTGCGATGTCGCCGTGCTGTAAATATAAAATATTAAGCAATTTAATGCTTTAAAAAATTGCAGAAACAAGAAAAGAAAAACATTTTTAAAAATGTGAAAACATAGAGAGATGAAATCTCAATAAAACAACCAAACAAGGTAGGAATGACACCCCATCACGATGCCACAATATGACACCACAATCCTCTTATGGATTACCATCACATCTTTTGACGTTTTACTTTAGTTGTGGGATTGTGATGGATGAAGAAGAAGAATAACAATGAAGAATGACACCACATTACGATGCCACAATAGGACACAACAATCCTGTTATGGTTTACCATCACGATATCTTTTGACGTTGTTCCATCACAATCCCACAACAAAAGTAAAATGTCAAAATTATGTCATGATGGTAATCAATAAGAGGATTGTGGTGTCGTATTGTGGCATCGTAATGTGGTGTCATTCCTTCCTTGTTTGGTTGTTTTTTTTTTTTGAGATTTCATCCCTCTATGTTTTTAGACTTTTTTTGAAATGGTTTTTTTTTCTTGTTTTATTGTGGCCAATCAAGTTTCTCCAAGTACACTGGTCATCAGTAGCTGTTTACTTGTACAGATTTGGTTTGGTAACCATTTTCTTTCTTTTGTCCTTTTTGATGGTAAAATGACTACCACATTCTTGGATCAGCCAAGAAAGATGATTGTCCCATGGCACATAATACAACCATTGTCATAGCCATTTAAAATCCAGGTAGATCATTACCTTTCTCCAATTCTGGTACACCATTTCTCATTGTATAACAGAATACTTGTCTCTGAAAAGGCTAGCCTCAGCAAACAAGATTGTCAAGTTTTTTTTTATTTTATCAACTATAAGTTGATATCAGTATGTTTACTGTCGTGAGAAACGAACTGTAGCTAGAGCGACATCTCGTTTCCCAGAACAGTAAACATAGTGTTATCAACAATTTGTCTCAAGACAAAAAAAACCATCGTTTCTCATCGATAGATACACAGGTGCTTTGCACGAGGCTCACCTGTCACATCTCGTGACCTTTCTACTTTGTATTCCAATTTAACTGGACAGTACTTAACAGTTAATAAAGTGATTTACATGACATAATATAGTGACTATAAAGTGCACTTCATTGTTGGTTGCAGGATTCTTACATGGATATCAGAAGGTGAAATTAATGAGATCTTCCCAGGCTTAGGTGTTTGTCATGAATCTTGGATTGAGATCCATGTTTTGATGTTTTCATGCTAAAAATCGTTTTCATTTTCAGTTGTTCCTTATCATCATAATCATTAATGAAAGGTGCTTCATTTGTGTAATCCTATGAATGGTACTATTGAACTCGATGCTGACTTTATTGCAGTCTTACTGGAGAATGGGTAGAAAATTAAAATTCGGAGTACATTCAAGTGTCAATGCATTTGAAGTGCCAAAATGATTCATACCCCATACGTTTTTGAATGCAACCTTTTGATAAAAAATCGTGTCTTTTGTTTGATATATATCTAAAGGGATCTTAGAGTAATGTCGAACCTTTATGATCATTATAATGACACACTGCTGGTAAAGTTCTAGATGTGGTGAAACCAAAATGGTGTTCATTTCATACACTTCTATTTCACCTTTGCATGACAATGTTGTCGAGCAAAAGTGTCCCTGTATACATGCGGCCATTTGTGACTGCACTTTATGCCAAATCAACCATCCACACAATTGTATGAACCTGTCCCTAAATCACCATGTTCTATGAAGGAATCTGAGGGAGCACTCCCTTCATGCGACCAGACTTGCAGACGATGATGGATTACAGACAACATCAAGGTTAATTTTGAAGGGCAGGCAAAAAAAAATAAACAACTTTTGATTTCCAGATACAATTGGTTCATTGAAAGATGAATGACACTGATGTTAAGGGAGCATGTATTGAAAGATAACGTATCAGTGGTCTGTATCACAATGTATTATACCTCGTCTTGTGGACAATGTGACAACTATTTGTAACTTTCCTCTTGAGTTAATTATCTAAGTCAAGGATCAGAGATCATGATGGATTATCATTGTTCCTCAGCACAGAATTTTCCTGTGAGAGTGGGTAATAGAGTTATGCAGTTTAGGATGTTTCAAAAACGATTTCATGACCGAGACTAATTTATATTCTCAAGACACAAACCTGTGAAGATGTGCTCAAGTCATGTTGGGAAGGTAAGAATAAAATTAATGATTGAATAGCTACCTTTGACAATACTGACACATATACATGAAGCAACAGTGCTTACCTTTCATCTGGACTATTACTGATGTTCTTCAGAAAAAAAGAAAAAATATATTGTCATGTTCATGGGTGGGGGGAGGGGGGAGATTTCAGAAATATAGTTATAGCTCATATGGTTGGGACAAGGACCCTTGGATTGATGAGATTATGGACCAGGGAAAAATTGCTGCAGCAGTCACTGCTGGTATTCAACACACTCCCTACTGGAAAGCTGGATGAAAATGGATGAAAATTTTACCTTCTCCCACTGCCACGACTCACCAGACTTTGAGGGCACACACGTGAGTCGAGGAATTGGTATTGGTGATGGGTAAGAGGAGTCAGTCATGAGGGCCAGCATGTGGACTGGGTGGAAGGGGTTGAAATGTGTTAGAATGAAATGCCATTGTTGTGTTGTGCATGAAAAGAATACCATATATTGTGTTTCGTCTTGTTTATTGTATAATAAACCATGGCATAAATTGTATGGCAGGGCATGGAAGCAATTTGCAGCTGAGTAGACTGTGTGTGTGTGTGTGTGTGTGTGTGTGTGTGTGTGTGTGTGTGTGTGTGTGTGTGTGTGTGTGTGTGTGTGTGTGTGGGTGTGTGTGTGTGTGTGTGTGTGTGTGTGTGTGTGTGTGTGTGTGTGTGTGTGTGTGTGTGTGTGTGTGTGTGTGTGTGTGTGTGTGTGTGTGTGTGTGTGTGTGTGTGTGTGAGAGAGATAGTTGTGCATATCTGCAGGAGGAGCAGGTTCTCTTGGAGAAAGAATATGGGAGCCCCGCCATGCCTCACCTCCATTCGTTCAAATCATAACTGAAGGGGGATCAGCCAATGAGAGGGTCAAGTTTTTCAGCCAAGAGGCAAGTCAGCTAAGTCAGCTGCCCGAGCAAGGATGCAGCAAAGGAGCTGTCTTGGTGCTGGGACCATGGACGAATGTGGGGCCCAGGATTCCCCAAAAAGGGGACTTCATTGTGCCCTGCTGGCTACACCACATGCAGTACTACCCCCATCACCTTATCTTCGGATACATTGGTTGCTGAGCTAGCCCATACACTTACAGTTAAAGATTATGCTAAGGCCTTATAATTGGTCACATAATTATAATGTGTCTGATCAACTGTTAAGGTCTGATTCTTCGATGACCTTGGCAGAAGCCTAAGGTCCAGTGGAGGGGGCTGTGTTACCTTCAGGGGTGGAGTGGGGGGGGGGGAGACGTGAGGTGATGGCGGGGAGGGGAGGATTCAGCGATATAATTAAGGTTTTTGCAGCATTTCCATTCATGGTAAGGATATGTAAATCAATTTATATTTTAAGATCAATGTTTAGAATGAAGTCTTCCTGAAGTTGGCATGGGATTAAGGTGAGCAGAAGAAGAAGATTGTGATTGCATTCTATAAGCAGCTAAATAACTCAAGTAAATCAAGAATGAGTGATCAGAATGAGTTCACCAGTGATCTAGCCTGGATGCATCTTGTGTTTAAACAGGAATTGCCTCTGGGCCCAACAGAGGGTCTACATTTTAGTTTATCTGGAATTGGAATTCAAGATAAGGTATTGTCATCATGCATCATCGGTCTGTCTCTTATTTCGATTTCTCCGGCACAAATCTCTTGGCCGATCCAGCTCAAATATGGCAGCAAGGTTCCGCTAGTGACTGGTAACGGCAATTTCAAAGCTTGATCCAGTCACGTGACTTTAAAAAAGGGGTTCTAGTTCTCTTGATGAAGTTCTTGAAAGGCCGTTGCACAGCTGGATATGCACTTCATGGGTTGCCAAAAGAAAATTTGGCATCATTGGGCCTTTCTGGTTTCAAGAAGAAGAAGAAAAATCGGTAACAGTAATCACTGAATGGTACTTGAAAGTGATACAGAAGTTCTGGGTTGCATCAATGAGGAAGCGCCACATTGGCTGAGCTGTGAAATTGTTTCAGCAAGATGGAGCCAGACCTCACACTTCCAATACATCGATGCAGTGGCTACACCAGAAATTCAGTGATTGAATCGTCTCTAGAAGGGCAGATGTTGAATGGGTGCCCCATTCTCCGGACTTCAACCAACCTGACTTCTATCTTTGAGGTTACCTGAAGGATAGAGTGCACCAACGGAGACATCAGATTATTGATGACCTCAAAAATGCAATTGCCACCAACATCAAGGCAATTTTGTTTCAGGAATGCAGTCCAGTTATCGATAACTTATCAGCTGCAGCAGGGCAGCCGTTTAGAACTTCTTTTGTGAACTGTCTTCTGAAATCATGAGTTTCATTTTTGTGTGTTACTTTATTCTACATATCGTCACCTTAGAATCAAAAGGTTTGAACGAACAAAGGTTCATTTGTCAGATATAACCTTGAGATTCTAAGGCGATGATATTACAAAGATTCTTATGTATAATTTTCATGTTGTTTCAATGCAACATTTAAAAATTATAAAAACAACTTTGGGTTGCATTTTTTTTTTTTATGGAACACCATTTCGCCAACTTGCCAACAACAGTAAAACCCCATCCAACGTGGGTCTTCACAATGCAGATTTGTTTATACGCTTGGGAATAAATGCATCTCTTATTTCCCAAACATGCATAAAACTTGATTTCCTAGCAGGTGTGAATGTAGTTCTGTGACCGCATCATGCCCAGAGGCGACTTCTCCCACCATCTTCCACCATCTTCGTTGTTTTCAGTCTGCATCGCGGTGCAGTCGAGTGAGCTTGTGCCCAGGAGATTTATTCAACTGAACATGATTTAGCCGCATACTGTACTCTCAAATAGAGTATGAAATCCCTTAAGGTGATGACATTAGCAGAGAAAATCGTGATTTTAGACAAGTTATGTGAAGGGATGAATGAGGCATTGGTTGGCCATGAGTATCATGTGAACGAGTCCACAATATGGACCATTCGCTCAAGTCTGACTTCCTGGAGTTTGGGACAGAAAATGGCTATGCCCCTGGACAGGTGTTCAATGCTGATGAAAGGGAGCTTTGTACAAGGAAATGGGTAACAGGATGTACATCTCCAAGGAGCAGAGGGCAGCACATGGGTTCAAGTCTCTCAATGATCCTCTTACACCTCTTTTTTGTGGAAATGTATCCAGTGGCTTTAAATGTAAACCTTTCGTGCCGCAACAAGCTCACCGGCAATGATGATCACCTGGCCTCAAAAAATTAACCCCAATCCTACAAATTTATATGCAGTATACGTATAGGGATTCCCTCTTAATATTTTATAAACAAACAAAAAAAACGTATAAGATGTTTGTCTGTATGTTATGTTCTGTGGCTGCGTTCTCCGATCCCCATTTATCTTATGAGGTCTTATCAAGGGGTGTGAATGTGTTGGGATCCCTCAATGCTTTCCTCTGATTGGTGACATTATCAGGGGCCATGGACACATACTATGATCCACTGCTTTCCCATAAATGAAGCCCATGCCTGAGGGCAAGTTGTGACTCACTCGGGTTGTGAAGAGTTTCTGTGCATTCAGGGGACGAAGCGGGGAAATAAACACAGAACAAAATAGAAAACATGGGTCCACATGGGGCCAGAAAAGAAACAACTGGTGAGGTGGATTCGATCTATTACATATGCAACACAAATCTATTCACATGTAGTATGATATGCTTAACTGAACACAGAAACTTAAGAAATAACTGCCATTGTACTCAAGATCGTTTAGCCCCTAAAGATCATTTCCACAACAATATTTTAGAGTTAGAAATTTTCTTACCTTCGGTACCTCTTCCGGAAGCGGTCGAATCAGCCACAACTTCTAATGAACATTGGTATTTTTGTAGACGGTGTGCACCGTAGTCAGGAGCAAACTTAATAACTCGACAACATCAGCCACTCGTTCACCAGCATCCATTCAATGAATAACATCTAATTCCACTTCTAAGATAGCACCTTTATGCTGCCACTTAGCCATGCTATTGTACAGTACATTTCTTTATGCACGACACAAAGTAGTTTGAGTGCAGGGTAGGTAGAATCGCAAAGGTGATGGATACGAGAAATGATGGATGCTGTCAGTAATGCAATTGTGGGCTGTGATGTGCCAAATCAGGTAGTGGTATAAACAAAGTGCCCGATTGTATTTATGAAAAAACGTCAAATGGGGAGACGTAAATCGGGGTGTTACTGCACGTTAAGTTCGTATCTTCCCTTTTTGATGCGTTGATTGAATTTAGATGAGTAATGGTTTACACAATAGGCTGCAAGAGAGACAGTAATCTTTTGTCTGTTCTGGGTTCAATTCCCAACTCGACCATAAATGCTGGAAAGTACAACATAAATCAATTTGTGTGCTTTCAATGGATGATGAAGATACTGCCATATTGTGTAACCAAAACACTGCGAAGCAGAAGTTGACTTTCCAGAATCCTAAATTCTGTCTCTCCAAGCCTCTTCCCTTTACTGTTCCAAGGGGGCAGGTCCAAGCAAGCTCCATTCATCTACCCATCTGAGTATCTCTACCCGCTTGTCTCCTCGACATCCCTGGGTGTTTTATTTCGCTACTAGAGTGATGCAAAAACTCAAGGAATTATACATAACAGTTTTTGTTTCTCTTGATGTTTTGGATTATCTACGGTATTTAGGCAATCTCATCCATATGTCGAGGATTTTTAATGTACAGCCTTGCATCTGAATTCGATTTACAAGGACAAAGCGATCTTTTTATGTATTTATGAGTTAATATTCAGCTCCATGGATCATGAATACAGGAAAATACGCATTGATGAAAACATGTTCTGAATGCTTGTTATAACCAGGGTGGCTGATACAGAGCTCTGACTGTATGTAAACCTGCAAAACTTGAAGTACACATTGGAACACTTCCCACTGGATATCTTCGGTAAACGTTAAGTGTTTACAACTTCCGATCACGTACATCACCCGCAAGTGATAAAAACAAACGGCATCATCAGTAAACGACAAAAGCTCAAAGACACTTCGAATCATACCACCATAAAACCCAGCAGCAACACGACAGCCCTTTGTGTCTCTGAATTGACAGAATGTAATAGAGCATTCTCTCTGGGTCTGGAGGTATGCAGTTTGAACCCTGGTCCAATCAAACAAACTAATTTTTAAAAACATTACATTTCTGCTTCCTTACTTGACACTAAGCAATGAAAAGACATAGATCTGGACAAAAGATAATGGGTCATGCTTGATCCAAGCAGACCAAGCACATGTATAGCCATTTGACCATAAGCAGATATTTTTGTTTTTTTTACTTTTTCCGTTTTTTTTGACCTTTTCACAAATATAATCATCACATTTAAGAGGCAGTGTTTACACTGGAACTGGTTGCGAGGCAACGCTAACACACCTCTCTTCCTCAGCAGAGCAGATGCATTTCTACTGGGTGGTGAATTTCAGCACCAGAATGATGCAAACATGCAGCGAATAATATAATGATGTACGTGATTTGTTTCTTTTGATGTTTTGCACAATTGATTTGGTCAATCTCACCTGGATTGCGAGGATTTTTGAACTAACGGCCTTGTATCTGCATTGGACTTTTCGAGACAAAGCTATATTTCTTTATTTCCAGATTAATTTCTCGCTACCTGGACCATCAATACATGGATTTATGCATTTACGAAAACATGTTCTGAATGTTTGTCATAACCAGGATCCAGGAATGACCCGTGGGTCCTGATTCTTGAATAAGAATGCTCCAGGCAGTTTAACCAATACTTACAGAGTTTCAAATCAACTTTTATTTAATTTAAAATACTACAAATGCGTGGGAAAAAATGGTTCCTTTAAAACAAAACCACACATCCCGCTTGACCGAGGAAGAGTTCACTTGCCCTCTGCAGCAAGGATGATGCAACACATGGGTGGAGCATAACTATGCATGAGGCAAAACATGAATATGAATTTGGCAAGACATGCACGGAACATAATATACATTTTACATTCAAACTTGGTGACATCACAACCAGGGTGCCTGATACAGAGGTCTAACTGTATATTTATAAGCAGGCAATGCTTTAAAATGTACGTTGTAACACTTGTACACCAACTGTAAATGATAAACGACTTCCTACCACTGACTGTACAACGTCAATAAATGACACAAACCCACAGGCATTTCTCTAATAATACCGCCATCAAACTGAAAAACACCAGCTCCCTCAGATCACATGAGGGAGTGTGCAACATTACATGAGGTTCCATTTTCTTGGATCACATGACCTGCCATGAGCAGAGTGAGGCTGCACTGGCGAACTTTTGTTTGGGATATTTTTGTTTATAGACTTTTCCTGGCATATTGGCTTTGGGTTGCATCAGGATGAAAAATTTCAAATTTCTATCCCACTGCCGAGAAAGTACTCAACATTTATATCAGTAAGTGAGTGAGTGAGTCAGTCGGTCACTGGTTAGAAAGAGCTTTATATATTTAACACTAACAGGGGCTACGAGGTGCTACTGATGGCAGGAAATGGGGAGGGTAGGGGGTTCCTGCCACTGCCTAGCTGAGGGAGCTTTTCCCGGCGATGGTTTTGGCTGTGAAAGAGTAAGAAGCAAACTCACAAAAAAACGCACAAACAAAATTATTTAGAATATTTCAATGTTTTCAATGACCAACATGTGCCAGAACCCCTATGTAGCATTTTATTTTTCCCTGTGCAGCACCTTTGTGGGGAACGGGGGGGGGGGGGGTAGGATGTATCCATGAACTGACCATGGGTACCCCCAGTATTTGTACAAAATCAGCTGGAGATTGACCAAGCCATTTTTGATTACCACAACTACACAAACGTACATACAGAGAATTTCCTTGAAAGGGGGGGGGGGTGAGATTTGTGGGAGAGGAGAGCTTCAAAGCTTGCCCAGATTCTGATGTTCCAAACTCAAAATTTGAGACCTCTCAGTGCTACAGTTTAGCCGTGAAAAAATAACGTATAAACGCACAAACAAGAAAAATGTACTTGCATACATGTACATATGTACATGTATGCAAGTACATCTTTCTTGATGTACATAGCACAATACTTGCAAAATCCCTAAAAAAATTTGACCTTAAAAAAATTGGTATTTGAATTGAATGACCAAATATGTAAATCCTCTTCAAATTTCAAGTCATTCAGATGAAAACTGAGGATTTTAGAAATTCCACCTTCATGTTGTTGACCTTTGGCTTATGTTGACTTTTCGGCCTGTTGACCTCAAAAATAATTGGTGGTTGAATTGAGTGACCTGATATGCAAATCCTCTTCAAATTTCAAGTCAATCGGATGAAAATTGAGGATTTTAGAAATTCGATCTATGTTGTTGACCTTTGGACTATGTTGACCTTTTGACCACAAAATCAATAGGCTTCTTGCTGATGATCAACTCGACAATTTGGTGAAGTTTAGTGAAGATTGGATTAAAATTGTGACCTGTCGGCAATTGAAATCCAGACAGACAGACAGAGAGAGACATACAGACAAACAAGAAAGTCTTCATGCTTAGCACTATACTGCATTTGCAAAATCCACCCCCAAAATCCACAAAATCAAAAAATCCCCCCCCCCCAAAAAAAACATTGCCAAGGACACATCAAATTGTCCATTTCATTAATATTAAAATTGACAGTGTTAATTAAAGCTCAGATCAAGCGGATGAAAATGGATTATTTTTCAGATGAAAATTAATTTTAGAAAGTTGAACTTTGACCTTTTCACCTTAAAAATAATTGAATAACCATTTAAATGATGCAATATCATTTTTTCAAATTTGCAATAAATATTCAAATTTGAAGTCAATTGAGTGGAAAATGCTGATCTTAGAAATCCTGACCTTGTGTTTACCTTTGACCTTTTGACATCAAAACAGTTGCTTTCCCAATTCTGTGAGGCACGACGCAAATGTTGTTCCGTTTTGAAGTCAACGGGGATGAAAATTGCCAATTTTTCAGATGAAAATTGATAATTTTAGAAGTTTAACCTTGAGTTGACCTTTGACCATTTGATCTCAAAAAGAGTTGGTTTCCCAATGCAGTGACCCAATATGCAAATTCTGTTCAACTTTCAAGTCAATCAGATGAAAAATGACAATTTTAGAAATATGACCTCAAGATTAGCTATGACCTAGGACCTCAAAATCAATAGGCTTCTCAGTTGAGACTACCTCTACAATTTGGTAGTTTCATTACGATTGGTTTAGAATTGTGACCTGTAGGTGATTGGCAGACAGACAAACAGACAGAATGAAAAATCACTCATAGTGACAACTTGGCGAAACAGAACAGCACTCAGCAGAGAACATACCTCAGCCAGGCTGAATAGTTTACATTGTGTATGCTAGTGATAGGTCAGATCTGAGTATGATGATAAATGATAAATGGGGTCAGATGATAAATGGGGTTTCTGGGACGCCCATTCAAATGAATGGGGACAAAAGGGGAAAACATTCTGACTCAAGCCCCAAAAGTCAAAATAGGATAATGATTTTTCTCCCCACCTATCCCCTTCCCTCCCATACAAGCAAATGTAAAATTGAGATTCATGTTCTCCCCACCTATCCCCTTCCCTCCCATACAAACAAATGTAAAATTGAGACTATGAAAGATTGAGCCTTACTGATTAAAGCACTTCTTCCCTTTCATATTTTCATTCCACTCAAAGAGCAAACCAACGAATATTTCTTCATGTTCCACTTTAGGGAATAACTTAATTTTCTTATAACATTCATTTCCATCAAGTATATTCACAAAGAATAACTTGAAACTTGGATCTTGGTTTAAGCGTCTTTGTTGAGCAGAAATGAAATGATAAACTTCTCTTAATGCTCTTATTTGACCACCTCCTGAGCCACATATATCATTTTGAGATTGTCCTAAATTGTTTTTCCATTGTTCAATTCATAATCATCAAAGTTTTCAGTCCATTCAAGGATATTTTTTCCCCTTACATCCTCCAACTTATTTATGATTTAATTTATTCGCTTATTTGTTTTATCTACTTTTACCCCGGTTATTTCTTCAATAAGGCTTATTTGATATTTCTCACATTCTTTATGTTTTCCATTTAAATACTAAGGCTGATTACATCTCCACTCTTTGGTTTGGTTATTGCTTGGTTCTATCATTTATAAATCAGTAAAAAGACAGTGGTAGCCTGTTAGAATTCCCAACCCAATATCTTAACACTTGTACTTATAACCATAAGGGAGACTATTGATTCCATTCTCTAAAATATATCTTTTATCATCAAAAGCTCCTAATGCTTTCTTATTGATCTTTTCTGTATATAATTGATGTTTAGAACTTCTTATTGTATTCATTTTTCTGTACTCTTCCTTCTTTAAGGTTAAACAGTTGTAATAGTGTTTAAAGTTTATTGTTTCCTTGATTATATTTTTCTTTATTCCCTTTGGCTTCTTATCACACCTTTCAATGTTATTATTATCAATATACATGAAAGCATAAGACTTTGATCTCAATCCTATAAATTCACTCATGACCTTCGCACCCAATTCATCTATAAACTTACCAATAACCTTTTTATACTTTGATGAAAACAACACATCACTGTACTTATAATTACTTGTATCATATATATCAATATTATCAATCATATCCTCATTTACATCACTTGTCTTAATTTCTAATATAAAACTATCTGTATCCATATATAACAATGACACATTATCCTTATACTTTGATTTTAAATTATTACAGTAATAGTCATACATGAACGACTTTGACTAATCAAGAATTGTTGTTCATATATAAATAGGTTTATCCATTTCAATACTCTCTTTTTTCAAATGAATAGCACAAAAGTTCTCTGAAAACACCTCCGCTTGCTCAAAACTTGGTCTATTAATTAACTTAGAAGCCTGTTTCAAGATGTAGCAAGTCTTATGTTTTGCCGATTCCTAACATTTTCCATCGTCTTTCCAAATACAGCATTATTCATTAATTTATAAAAGTCCTTCTCAAAATCTGTTTTTGCTTATGTTCTCCTTTTTGTATTAAAATCAATATATTTCTTTAACCAATGACTTTGTTTAAATTTTAAAATCCTCTGAATTTTCCTCACTCTCAACCCAGCAGATAAATATTGTCTCAAGTTCCTTTGATGCAAAACATAACTTTATCATTTAATGTAGTAAGTAGTTTTTTCTGAAGATTTACCTTTTATATAAATGACTGTTGGTAATCACTTAACCATTATTTTCTTTGACTTTCTTTATCAGGGGCATAAGGTAGGTCTTTATGTCTGTTATGAAGTTCTTCTGGATAGTTTAAATCAACCTCAAAATAATATCCAACTTCAGCTTCATCCAATTATTTTTGAGAGGAGACAACATTGTCTTGGAAAACTTTTTCATAATGTTTTTCTTTAACCCATTTAAGTTTTCCATCAGGTAAAGATTGAGACATGGCCCACCCATACAAATTGTAAGCATCATAATACATCAGGTAAGAGTTGTTCTCATTCTTATTAGAATGAGGAAGATATTTGTTATTTGCTTTAGCATATCTCTTGGAACATACTTGAGATATTCCTCCTCTTTTAGCCTTCTCTATCATTAAAAGCATATTTATATCACTGATTAATTCCAAATTCTGTTTTGTCATTTTTAACATAGCACTCCAAGCCAAACCCAGGGCTGTGTAATAGTGAGCGGGGTCTAATCCATAATAATTTTTATTATGACAGACTGTTCTGAAAGTTTCAAACACATCAGTCAATAACAATACATCAGTTTTAAGATACAAATCATGATATTCTCCAAGATTCTTGATATTAAACTTCTCCCAAACCTTTTTCGCTTATTATAATCTCTATCGGAAATATGAGTTTTATTCAACTTGCGATACAAACTTTCCTTTGAAGGAAGTTTTGTTTCTTTAAACTTCTCAAATGATTCCATGTAGTCATACGGATATATTCCCTTTTGTGATAAGAGATCAATCTCTTCTTGATTTGAGAAATGTGATTTAAGATTCAGTAAGTTTTTAATATTTGATGCTAAGTTAGATAATGGACTTGCCATAAACTTGTATGTGTCAAGAAATCTGATAATTATGGGTTATGGGGGATGTATGAATTGTTTTTGTGAATGAGATGTATTTTTGATCTGTGTTAGGAATGGCAGAAATATCTCCAGATGTCTTTGAAAGTTCATTTATAAATAGATGTGTGTCATAGTGAGCGTTTTTGTGAAGAAAGACAGGAATAAAGTTTGGGGGCTTGTAATTAAGATTACAACGGGAATGAGCTGGACCTCCATATTTTCCAGTAAGATGACAATGATCCCAAACTTTGAGCTCCCTCTCAATTTTCTCCTCACAAATATGACAGATACTGTTCTTTCTAAATTCCTTTTTCTCTCCCTTTGTTAATAACATTGGTTTATAGGTTTTAACCATTATTTCTGTTCGTCTAAAACAGTCTTTTTCCAATCGTCTTAGAAACTCCTCTGAGGCATCTTCTCCTCAATAAAGTTCTAACTTGTATTCATCACCAACAGATGATTTGATATAAGTAGGGAAAGAATACTGGTTCTGGCTCACTTTTCCCCATGTAAATGAATGGGGGATTTTCAGCCATGAAATTTTTCTTTTTTTTCCCCTGAAAAAATAAATCCCCTTTTTAGCCCAAGGTATATTTATTTGTCTCCCCTTTTAACCTGGAGCCTGGTGTTGGCTTAGTTGTTAGGGTGGCGGCTTGGGATCCCAGGGTCCTGAGTTCAAATCCCGTTGGCTGCTGAATTAACACCAGGGGGTTGACTCAGCCTGCCATCCTTCCGAGGTCGGCGAAATGAGTGCCAGTGTACTGGTCCCGGTGTATGCCCCGGTTAGAATAGGTGTACCGTATCCCTGTGTGTCGTAAGAGGCGACCAGGGTTGGTGTCAGGAAGGGCATCCGGCCATAAAACATTGCCTCAAGAAAAAGCCAAACCCCTGCACAGCAGGAAAAATGGCTGTAAAAACGGTCATTTTTTATTTCCCCCTTTTAACCTTGGGGCACTCGATTCAAATAACCAATGCAACAAGATAAAGATTTGTTTAAGGTGATTGCAAAGAAATATCTGAAACATGTAAGCCTTCGGGTACTCTTTTTCAAATAACCAGTGCATAATGTTTAGCTTACTCATTGAACCTATAAAGATTTGTTCATTCTCAAATTCCTTCAATAGTTTAATTTTCTTTGCACAATAATCCCCATCTAAAATATTGAAAAACAAAACATTTGAATCTTTATATTTTTTAAGATACCCCTTTTTGTGCCATTACGAAATGATAAACTTCTCTTAATGATCTCATCTGACCACCTCCTGAGTTGCATATCATTTTGATATTGTAGTAAATTATTTTTCCATTGTTCAATTGATAACCATCAAATTTTTCAGTCCATTCAAACATATTTATTATTTTCTTTACATCCTCTAACTTATTGGTTTTTAAATTGATTCGCATATTTGTTTTATTTACCTTTGTTTTAGATATTTTTCAATAAGACTTATTTGATATTTTTCACATTCATTATGTTTTCCATTTATATACCAAGACTGAGATTTTCTCCACTCTTTAGTTTGACTAATACTTGGTTCGACCATTTATATATTGTGAAAAACGCGGCGGAAGCCCTTAAAAACCCTAACCCATCTTCCCATCGTTAAAACTTGTGTCCATATGGAACACAATCTATTCTATTCACTCTATCATACAATACCCATATGGAACACAATCTATTTTATACACTCTATCATACAATATCCATATGGAACACAATCTATTCCATTATCTAAAATAAATCTCTTATCATCAAAGGCTCCTAATGCCTTTTTATTTACTTCTTCACTATATATCTTATGTTTATAACTTCTTATTGTATTCATTTTCCTATATTCTTCTTTGTTATTCATCAAACAATTATAATAATTTCTAAAAGTTATTGATTTCTTTATTACATATTTCTTTATTCCCTTTAACCTTTTATCAATCTGATCACCATACTTATAAGCATATGCCTTTGCTCTCAATCCAATAAACTCACTCATTACTTTTCCACCCAACTCATCCTTAAACTTACCAATAACCTTTTCATTCTTTTTGAAAATAACTCACTCTTCTTACTAAAATTACTTGTATCATATACTCCAATGTTTTTCTTCATATCCTTATAAACATCATCAGTTTTTATATCTAGAATAAAACTATCGGTGTCCATATACAACAATGAAGCATTTTCACCATACTCTTTCTTTAAATCATTATACAAATAATCATACATCAATATCTTTGATAAATCAAGAACTGCTGTTCCAATATAAATTGGTTTATCCATGACAATACTTTCCTTTTTCATATGAATAGCAGAAAAGTTCTCTGAAAAAACCTCTTCTCTCTCAAAACTTGGTTTATTTATCAATCTAGAAGCTTCTTTCCAAGATGTTGCAAATCTAATGTTTTGCCTGTTTCTAACATTCTCCATTGTCTTTCCAAAGACAGCATTATTCATCAATTTATAGAATTCCCCTTCAAATTTTACTTTTGTATTTGTTCTCATATCTGTATTGAATTTAATATACTTTTTCATCCAAGGACTTTGTTTAAATTTTAAAACTCTATGAATTTTAGCTACTCTCAACCCAGCAGATAAATATTGTCTCAAGTTCCTTTGATGCAAAACATATCCCTCTTTATCATAGAATGTTGTTAATAACTTTTCTGTTGATTTGCCTTTAATATTAAAACTTTTATGATAATCACTGAACCATTCTTTCTTTGGGGTTTCTTTCTCACATGCAAAAGGAAGGTCTTTATGCTTATTATGAAGATCACTTTCACGGGTACTTCAAATCAACTTCAAAATAATAACCTTCTTCTTTGTCATTCAATTTCTCTTGAGAAGAAATAACAATATTCATCAAAGCCTTTTCATAATCCTTTTCTTCCACCCACTCTAATTTACCATAAGGCAGAGATTGAGACATTGCCCATCCATACAAATTATTAGCATCAAAGTACATCAAATAATTACTATCTTTTTCACTCTCATAATTTGGAAGATATTTATTATTTGCTTTAGCATATCTTTTTGAACATACTTGTGATATTCCACCTCTCTTAGACTTCTCAATCATCAAAAGCATATCTACATCACTGACTAAATCTATATCTTGTTTTGTCATTTTCAACATTGCACTCAAGCTAAACCAGGAGCTGTGAAATAGTGGGCAGGATCTAATCCATAACAATTTTTATTATGACAGAGTGATCTAAAAGCTTCAAACACATCAGCTAACAATAAAACATCTGTTTTTAGATACAAATCATGATATTCTCCAAGGTTCTTTATCTTAAATATTTTCCAAATTTCTTGTGCGTGTTTATATTCCTTTTCACTTATCTCTTCTTCATAAAGGTTATTATAGAAACTTTCTTTTGAAGGAAGTTGTGTTTCTTTAAATCTCATAAATGAATCCATATAACCATAAGGATAAATTCCCTTACTTGTAAGAATTTTCTCTTTACTTTGAATTTCATTCCTTGTTTCAATTTCCTCTCTAGTTAGAATTCCCTCTTTAATCAGAATTTCATCTATAATCAGAATTTCCTCTTTAGTTAGAATTTCATCCTTTGTTCGAATTTTGTGTATAATTAGAATTTCATCTTCAGTAAGAATTTCTTCATTCATTTCCCCATTAATTAGAATTTCCTCTTTACTTTGAATTCTCTCTTTAATCTGAATTTCCTCTTTAGTTAGAATTTCCTCTTTTGGAAAGAATGAATTAAGATTTGGAAAAGAGCCCGTGGAGCTTAGATTTGATGCGAGGTTGGCTAGTGGCGTTCCCATAAACTTGTAAGAATCAAGAAACCTTATACGAGTTATAGGTTTTGTGAATATCATTTTTGTAAATGAAATATACTTTTGACTTGTGTTTGTTATGGCAGAAATATTCCCTGGTGTTTTTGAAAGTTCATTTATAAATAGATGTGTGTCATAGTTGGCGCTGTTGTGAAGAAAGACTGGAATAAAAGAAGGTAATTTATAATTAAGATTACAACAGGAATGAGCGGGACCTCTATATTTACCAGTAAGATGACAATGATCCCCTAACTTTAGACTCCTCAATTTCCTCCTCACAAATATGACAGATATTGTTCTTTCTAAATTCTAATTTTTCTTCTATGGTTAATTTCATCGGTTCATTTGTTTCTTTCATTAATTTACTTAGTCTTATACAATCCTTTTCTAATCGTTTTACAAACTCTTGTGAAGCATTTTTTCCACTATACTGTTCAAGTTTATTATACTTTTCTCCAACAGATGATTTGATATAATAACTTAGAAACCACAAGGAATATGTTTTTGATATTTATTTGTATATGATTCTTTTGGATTAGGACAAGCAGTATTTATCTTTTTAAGGATACACTCAAAATCAGCGTATATCACAAATGGGTGCATGATAGATTTATTATAATCTTCCAAAGAAATCTTTTCACCAGGTTTAGGCATTGTAATTACAGCTGATTTATGATTACTACAATATTTTGAATGTTGTTCTAATCGTTCTTTTGTATGAAATGAATTAAGACATCGCTTACAAGGATATATTTTGTTTGCTGTTCTGAATACCTGAGAAGAGATTAATCTTGATAAATTATTGATGTATGTGTAATGTGAATTATTTCCAACACTAAAATATAAAAGATCAATGTGTGTTTCTTCATTTTTTATAGTTGTTTGAAATTTTTAATATTTGAACTTTGTTTGTATCCGTTAATCCATATACATTAATAGAAAGATTATTCTTTTTCTCAAATTTAGGAATATCTGTTAGTGGCATTGGGAAATTAAAATCTTTAATGTCCAAGGTATTCTCATATTTCATATATTGTTTTACTCTTTCTGAATTACATTTTGGTGGATGTAAGTGAGCAAGAACAGACCAGAGAAAACATTTATTATCATTATTCTTAATATTAACAACTGCCTTCTTTCGTTTTATTTCTTTTGGTAATTCAATATAAGAAGAAGCTTTAAGAGGTTTGATTTTTAGAATGTGTACATCTAAAAGATGATTTTTTTAATATTGAATCTACTTCCTACCACTGTATTATCAACATCCTCCTCTTGTCTTGATAGTTCTTCATAAACCCCACTATTCAAAAAAATCTTGAAATGATGTTATAAAATGAAGATCTGTCCTCATATAAGGAGTTTGTTCTTCATCTTGTCTTTTCATATTCATTTTCACTCCCATATAAAACTTTAAAGTTTTCATTTCTTTTAATGTTTTTTAATAAATTTTTCAACATCAGGTTTCACTATTTCAATTGATTCAATTATTGATGATGGACCGGGTTCTCCAAATTGAAAAATCCTTATTTTTTATATGCCCTTTAAATGCCCCATCAGTGTTTTCAATATAATAGTCTCCTTTACTTTAAACTCATTTTTCTTGTGTTTTTGTGATTGAAGATGCCTATTATAACTACTCTTCAAAACATCCTTTGAGCAGGTATCACAATGTTTTCTTTCCAACTCAAGAGGGGATATTTTTGTGAAATAGATTAAATGTGTGTTTGTTGGTTCGGAGGTGTTTTCTATAATGTTTATATTCGTGATTACAAACATCGCAGTATGTTGTATTCACCATATTTATATAATAAAACTTTGCTTAAACTAAAAATTTCTTGATGAAAATTTCGTTTATTTTACAGGTGAATCTGTGCTTAAACTAAAATTTTCTTGATGAAAATTTCGTTTATTTTACAGGTGAATCTGTGCTTAAACTAAAATTTTCTTGATGAAAATTTCGTTTATTTTACAGGTGAATCTGTGCTTAAAACCATTTTATCCTCCAACTTTTTCACTTAATAAATACAATGTTTCAAGACACAAAAGACAAGTTTCAATCAATCTCTTCATTTGTTAAAGATGCTGAGAAATATGTCAAGGATGTAAAATTGAACAAAGATAAATATAACAACTATTGGATAAAAACAATTATGGTGGATATGATGAGTTCTTCAATTTACTTCAGTGGAAGGGCTTTTAGTATACCTGGAAGAACATCAATTAAGGTATCTCTAACAAAAGTTTCTCCTCTCCTTCTGGCAATATATTCAAAACTAGAAAAAGCAATGAAACAAGAAAAGGTATCAAAAAATAAAAACCTTATGGATGAAGCTTTAGAAAGAAAAGATAAGACCATCTGTAATATGCAAGGAGAAATTTGTATTTTTTTCAACAACCCTAAAGATATAAATCCTGATGAAATAAAGGATGTTAATATATCAGGTGAAATGACATTTCGTTCAATTGTAGTTAAGGATCATTTTAAAATTACCTTTAATATAAAAAATGTAGCAGTTGAATCTGTTAATGAAAAAATGTATATCGATATCGATGGTAATGTTTTTTCTACTAATTAAATGAGCCAATATTCAACTGAAGATTTTGAAGATTATGAGAGTGATTATGATACCGAGAGTTTGCATTCAAACGATAGTTATGACACCGAGAGTTTGTGTTCAAATGATAGTTATGAAAGTATAGATGATTCTGAAAGTATCGAAGATGATATCGAAGATGAATTTCAGTTTAAGTAAAGTTTTACTTTATAAATATGAATAGTTTACTCGATTTTGAGCCTCTTGAATTCCATGATTCTCCATATGACAAATTTGAGAATTGTCCTGCGTGTGAAAGACGGGGATTAAACACAGAGTCAAAAGCCTATAAACAATGTATATTCTGTGATTATCTTCTAATTAATGATAATCAAAAATATAAAAAGGAAAATAATTCTTTTAGATTTACACCAAAAATGAATTACTTTACAAGATTGATTCGAGAAATGAATGTAAAGAACGAGGGTGAGAACACACCTTTCCTTACAAGGGAAGAAACTGAACGTATTAGAGAAATGTTCAAAGGATTGTTGTTATATCTTATTCATGGATGTGATTTTTCAGGGAAATATCAACACAAGATATTGCATAAATAAAATAATGGATTATCTTGAAATTAAACCTGAACTTAGGATAAAATATAGAATTTCGAAAAAAGCCAAGAATAAATTAAATAACCTGTTTTCCAAATATATAAATGAATGATTTTTTACCTATTTGGGAAAATAAGATAAAATTTGACAACCATAAAAATCTCCCAAATTCATTAAGATGCCTCATAGTTGGTTCAAGTGGATGTGGAAAAACCTGCTTACTTTTAAAGATGCTCCTCACTCCCAACTTTTTAGATTATGATAATTTAATAATTTTCACAAAGTCGAGTTTTCAACCAGAGTATCAACTACTCTCACAAGGTTTTAATGCTGGTCTTCAAAAGAAGATATAATCGGTTTATTTAAACTTCAAAAAACCTAAATGATTTTAACATTGAAGATATAATACAACTATTTTGTGATACACAGAGATGTAAAAAGAAATCAAAACCGATAACTTGTATTCTGAGTGATAATACGGATGATATACCGTCTCCCCAAGATTTGGATAAATCCAAAAAGAACCTCGTTATCTTTGATGATTGTGTTAATGAGAGAAACCAAACGGTAATGGACAGCTACTACACAAGAGGGAGACATTCTTCTTGTAATTGTATTTATCTTAGTCAATCGTACTTTCAGCTTCCTCGTCGTTCCATCAGAAACAATGCTAATACTTTTATTTTATTCAAGTTAAATTCAATAGATATAAACAATTTTTTGGAGAGACAATTGTTCTACATTATGTAGTAAAAAGGAATTTGGGGATTACATGAAACACACGACTGAAAAATATAAATATATTGTTGTGAAACAAGATGAGATATTAAATGATATTTTTCAATAAATAAATGGATGCGAAAGAAAGAGCAAGAAGATTTAGGGAACATCAAGAGTTGGTTTCAAAAGTTGTAAAACAGCAGGAAGACATAAAGAAGAAACGCAGACAGAAACTAACGGGCGAAGAAGCATTTGAAAGAAAACAAGAGAAATTTTTTAAACCACTTTTAAAAACTTCCCAAGGAAAAATGAAAGATGTTTCCACATTTCCCACGGTAGAATATACTCCTAAAAAACTTCAAATGTTAAAAGATTTCAGTCAAATGACGGAGGAAGAATTAGAGCATTTAGGAGAATTAGAATATGATGATGAAGGTTTATTTCAACAACTGGAAGAGATTAATCGACCCCCTGATTATATTGTGAATGCTCTTCAAAACAATGAATATTCAGCGGATTCAAGAAACCAAAGCAGGACTCATTCCAACAGAACAATCAGCAATATTTCATCTTGTTCAAGAAAAGGTATTGATATTTAATGATGAATTAAGGTTCTTGGGTTCTGCTCAACCCCTGTTAAACTAACTCCAAGATTAATGTTTCTTCTCACAAAAGATGGAAGACAAGGTTCAACTGTGAGGGATGAATCAAAGTATATTGATAAACCATTGGATATGGAAAATAATGATGATAGAGTATATATTGATCTGCTGAACACTCTAAATTATAAGGTTATTCTTTCTGGTAAAAGTAGGAAGAATGAGAAGGAGAAACACATTATTCAGGCTTTAAGTATCCTTGGTTCAGGTGTTAGTTTTCTTCCAAATGACCCATCGCAATTAGTTAATAGACTGTTATTGTTGTTAGGCAGTAAGAAGGCTGGAAATAACAATTGTTTTAATGAAGCATCAGCCATTTTAGACCAGTTGATGAACATGAAAATAATTAATAAATATCAATATAAAGACATTTTATCTCATATTAAATAAGATGAGAAGCACAATCCTTAGTTTCAATTTCACAACAAGCGACCACACATCTTCATTCCCATACCCACTACAACTTGACACAACAAAAGAATATGAGGCATCTTTATTGTCCATGGAAACTTATAATACCTTATTTAATATAACCGAGAAAAATGACAAGTTTAGTTATAATCCAGGAAGTGGATACAAAACGATAACAGTCTCACCCGGAGCATATGAGATTTCTCAAATATCTTCCGAAATTGCTCGTCTTATGAAAGAACAGGGTGATGAACCAAAAAATATTGTTATAAACATTCAAAAACATACTTCAAAATCAACGATTAAAGTTAAAAATAACTACAAGGTTGATTTCACAATTGATAATTCATTTAGAGAGTTATTGGGTTTCTCCTCAAAAAGATTGAAACTAATGGGACGTTTTACAGTGATAATGTCATTCAAATATCCTCAGGAATAAATTCGGTGTTAATTCACTGTGATTTGATTGATGGTGCTTATAATGATGGGAAAAAAACAAATACAATATTTTCATTCAGCGCATACTCAACCCCAATTGGTTATAAATTCAATATGGAACCCAAAAATTTGGTTTATCTTCCTGTGTCAGGAAAAACCATACACAGAGTAAATTTTAGGATAACCGACCAAGATAATCGTGTGATTTCTTTTAATGGAGAAGTTATATCCATCAGAATTCACCTACGTGAAGTTTTCCAATAAATAAATACGATGGTTATTTTGAGGAAACACGAGTTGGGAAAATATAAAATAATTACAGGGGATGGGATGTTCCTTTCCCCATACTACAAGGGTGAAGGTATGTATCTTGGTAGAGGATACTATAAACCTAAGAGACAAAGGGGTGTTGGGCATCAATTTAGAGGAGATGGGATAATTGATACTCTCATGGGTATTGGTTCAACTATTCTTAAACATAAAGATCTAATTGGTTCAACTGCTTCTGCTGTGGGAAATGTTGCAGGTGCTGTAAAGAGTATAAAAAGATGCCCAGAAGGAATCTCATAAATTACAAGCAATAAAAGAAATTAAGAAAGGCAAAACTCAGTTGTCCCCCCAAGAACGACAGAAAATAATTCAAATACTTGGATCAGGGTTTCAAAAGTTTTAACATCTTTTTTTTTCCTAAATAAATACAAGTATGGAAGCAATTGATAGTATCTATGATTTGGATGATACTATTATTATCTCAAACTCCACTAAAAAAGAAGATTACTTCAAGGTAAATGCAATAACTGGAACAGACTGGAATACGAATGGTACAAAAAGTTTTGAAATAAATAATCAACAAACCTATTTGAATCTCTCCGAAAGTTTCTTGTTGTGTAAATTTAAATTCACTAAGGCTGGGAATAACACAAACGCTACACTTGTAAATGATTTCTTCTGGAAAATGTTTGATAGTGTGCGTTTGTATATTGGAACACAAGAAGTTGAAGCGGTTGATTATGTCTCTGCTGTATCTGAAATGATAAAATTTACACTCTATACATTCAGTGATAGAATGGGAAAGGGGTCTGTCGAAGGTTTTATTCCTGATATGTCAACGGGAACAAACACAGACCCTGGAGTATACTCAAAGGAAAGGAATGTATAATGATGATACAAAAGCAGAAAATAGTTTTACTGTGGCAGTTCCTCTTAAAGGTATATTTGGATTTTGTGATCATGATAAAGTTCTGTATGGCCTTAAAATTAGATTTCAACTTCAAAGGAATGATAATGAAAATCGATTGCTTTTTGGTGTTGGTAGTGCTTTTGGTGATCAGAATAAATTTGTAATTGAGGAAATGAGTTGGTATATCAGTGAATATACTCCTAATCTTAAAACAGAAGAGATGTTGAATCGAAGACTTAACTCAAAGAAACCACTCAGTGTATCATACCTCAAAAGATGTCAACACGTTAAACTCAATCAAACAACTTACACGTGGAATTTGGGTGTTCTGGAAGGAAAGCCACGATATCTGTGGATCATTTTTAAAAAGCCAGATGGTGATACTGCGACTGATAAGAATAATGCATTGAGTGATAATGCTAAGGTGAAACAACTTCGCGTTTCTCTAGATGGAACATTTTACCCACGAGATAGATTGGAAATTAATTGGGAAAAAAATGATTTTGCTGAAGCATACAAGTCTTACCAAAAGGTGTGTGAAAGTAATGGAAATAAAGAACCTATTTTGGATATGACAGCATTTAAAAGTTTGTATACAATCTATGCGTTTGACCTGAGCGCTCAAAAGGAAACTATAAAGTCTAATCAGTGGATACTTCCCTATACATTGAAAGAGGAGAGAGTGAAGAAGTTGATACATATTGTTTGCTTTTGGAAGAAACAGAATTGCAGATTAATACAGATAATGGTGTGATGATTAGTCTCACATAATTTTTTGTTAAATAAATGAGTGGCAAAGTACCAACTGGGGTATATGTTAATCAAATCAATCTTCATAAACTATCATCTTGTGTTCAAAATCAAAAGCCTTGTACGATTAACGTTAATACAATTCAGAGAAAAGGAGCAGTAAGAATTGATGTTTTTCTCACAAGAGAACAGGTTAAAATCTTGAATGACACTGGCTCACTTAAAATTAAAATGACAAAACCAATGTTGAAAAAAATATTCAATAAGAGAGACCAGTGGAGGATTTCTCCCATTTCTAATTCCTTTATTTGCTGGTTTAAGTGCGGTTGGAGCATTGACGGGTGGTATTTCAACAGCGGTGAAAACTGCCAACGAAAGGAAGGCTCAACTCCAGGCTCAAAAAGAATTGGAAAGACATAACAAAGAGTTGGAGAAACAAATTAGTGGAAGTGGTGTAATTGTAGATTTTGCTGAAAAACTTGAAGGTCTGCCTGATAAAGCGAGATTGTTAGTTGGAGATATGCTTTCTTCTATAGCACAAGCAGGTGTAAAATTAACGAAAAGAGGTAATGGATTATATCTTTCTAATAAATAAATGAGCATTGATGAGTGGTTGAAAAAATTTGGAAAGAATACAACATCAAATTTACAACTTGTCAAATATTGTAAGAAATTAAAAATTCATAATGTGGTTATTTGTATGAGAGATGAATTAACAAATGTGGCGAAACATACAAAGAATATTATTATGAACTTAGAAGATAATAATGGGAGCGGTTCTCATTGGGTTTGTATTTTTAATAGTCAAGACAAATATTATTTTGATAGTTTTGGTCTTCCACCACCTGTTGAAGTCATAAAATTCTTACAGAATGGTGTTTATCAAACATTTCAAGTCCAAGAATTAAATTCCAAGTGTTGTGGCCAATTATGCCTATATGTGTTATTTCAACTCAACAAAAATAAAAAATTTTATGATATTATTTTTAATCTAATATAAATGACTTATGTTGGTAAAGATGGTTCTATCTTTGGTTTATCTCAAGAACTGGATATTGATTTATCAAATTATTACACAAAGGCACAGGCTGAACGACATAAATATAATATAACCAAAAATATTAACATGAAAAATGCTTATAAATTAAAAAATTATCCAAGCCCGACTGACGCGAATGACTTGGTGAGATTAAGCGATTTATCACAATATATATCCTTAAATAAAACGGCTGTGTATTCCAAAGATACAGAAGTGTTGATATTATCTCCAGGTCATACAGAATTCACAGTTCGAATTAAAATAAATTTTTATAAAGAAGGGCGTATCGTTTGTATGAGAATAGAACAATGGGGATATGATATGAATGACTTAGGGTATAATTGGTCATTTAAAATTAACCTCGAAGACCTGGAACAATTAAATCAGTCTCGTAAGGAAGAATATTATCCACTTGGTATCGAGAATGAGTTTTGTGGGGCTACGATTAGTAAACAACAAATAAAAGAATTTAATAAGGGTAAATATAATAATGGTTTTGCCCTTGTTTATCTCATGAAAACAGAAAAAACAGGATTATATATAATAAGTAAGGAAATACAAAATGATTTAACTATGGGAAGATGGGGAGGTGTTTCGTGCCATAATATTATTCTAACATATATTTCTAATACATAAATGACAGCAAGAAGGCTTCAAGAAAATTATCATTTCTGTGTCCAAGCATACCTTCAAGAAAAGGGTATTCGGTATTTTAATAAATATGTTCTACAACATAAGAATGAGGTATTTTCAATAAAAGATTGGCATTATGCTGATGTTGATAAACCGACAACTTTAGATTTAATTAGAATGTTAAATAATGAAAAAATTATAAAGTTAAGAAAAGGTAAGGCTCTTTTAGAAATTCAAAAGAAATTTTATTGGTTTCCTGTTGTAAAAAAAATTATTTTGGATACAGGAATAACAAGAAATCCTGATGAATATATGTATAATATTCTATGGGGTGTAAGCGATTCAAGGATAGTAAGGGATGAGGAAGGAGTTGAAGAAGAGAGAGAAGGAAGAGAGGGAGAAGGAGGAAAGGGAGAAGAGAGAGAGGGAGGAAAGAGAGAAGAGAGAGAGGGAGGAGAGGGAGGAAAGAGAGAGGGAGGAAAGAGAGAAGAGAGAGAGGGAGGAGAGAGAGAAGAGAGAGAGGGAGGAGAGGGAGAAGAAAGAGAAGGAGAGGGAGGAGAGGGAGAAGAAAGAGAAGGAGGAAAAAGAGAAGAGAGAGAAGGAGGAGAGGGAGGAAAGAGCGAGACAAAATAAATATCAAAATATGGAAACCAGTGAGATTAAAAAAAGATTAAGGGTATTACAGAAAATAACTCAACCCACCGAGGAGGAAAAGAAAGAATTGACAAGTCTATTTGCAATACTTTCGGCAAGACTATTGGCATCGACAAGATATGGATTTTAATTCAAGTTTTTCATTTTTTTTTTTCTTAAATAAATGGAGGAGAGAGTGAAGGCATTTCTAAGGATTCTTTATGTTTTAAAAATCAAGATTCAAATGTGCATGTTGGAAACTAAAAGGTTTTTGCACTCTGCAGGAATTTTTCTCATAAATAAATGAGTTATTGTCTCAAATGTAAAAAGAAAACTAATACTAAAAATATTTCATATATTAAAAGTAAAAATAACAGGGTTATACAAAAAGGTATATGTTCGGTGTGTGGTTCAAAAAAAATCAATTTATCTCCCAACACAAACTAGGAGGAGATATCCAAAAGTTTTTATCAGGAAGTAAATTTACAACTACTGGAATACCAGGGGAATTACATCTTCCAGGGTATTCTTTCTGTGGCCCAGGCACAAACTTGGATAAAAGATTAGATGAGGCAGACAATCCTAAATCCTGGAGTAAGCCTATCAATAGAGTTGATGAAGTGTGCATGAGACACGATATTGATTATGGGAATACCACAACGTTGGAAGAAAAGCATGAAGCCGATAGAGAAATGTTGTATAATTTGTCTCTGATACAAAATCAACCTTGAGAGAAAAAGTTGATCGGTTCATTGTGAAGAAGATGATCAGTGCTAAATTGAAACTTGGACTTGGAAATTCAAAAACTTATAGGCTCTAATGATGCCATTAAGACTGAAGAGCAATTAGCTGATGAATTACATAAACCAATATTCACAAAGTTTCAGAGAAGGAAAGTTTATTCCAAGGAAGTAGATTATATCTGGTCTGCTGATTTGATTGAACTCAATAATGATAAGGGGTACAAGTATGCTTTAACCGTTATTGATTTGAGGAGTAGATATCTTTGTGGGTTGTACCATTAAAAAACAAAACAGGTAATACTCTTATGTTAGCCTTCCAACAGATATTTAATAAAAGTAAGAGAAAACCTAAAAAATTGTGGACTGATGAGGGTAGGGAGTTTTATAACAAGACATTTATGAATTTTCTAAAAAATAACAGTATTACATTATACAGTACCTTTAATGAAGGGAAGGCAGTTGTTGTTGAACGTTTTAATCGTACCTTAAGAGAGACTATATAAAAAATTCACACAACTCGGTTCACAACAATGGTCATCTTTTATTCAAGATATTGTGGATAAGTACAATGACACGATTCACACGTCAACAAATATGAAGCCATCAGAAACATTTACAAAATTAAAATATGAAAAAGAGATTAATGTCAGAAAACCTAAGTTCAAAGTTGGTGATATCGTAAGAATATATAGGTGGAAATCTCATTTTGAAAAAGGTTATACGAAAAGATGGACCAACGAGCTTTTTAAAATTGTTGATGTAATAGATACGGTTCCTTGGACTTATAAGATATATGATTTGGAAGGGGAAGAGATTTTAGGTTCATTTTATTCACAGGAATTACAAAAGACAAAGATAAATTGAAATTTTTTGACTCCGCCCCTTTTTGGCTCCACCCACACAAGCCCCGCCCACACAAGCCCCGCCCACACAAACCCCACACAAACCCCACCACACACCCCCCCCACAAGCTCCAATAAATTGAAATTTTTGACTCCGCCCCTTTTTGACTCCGCCCACACACGCCCCTCCCACCGAAGCCCCGCCCACACAAACCCCACACAAGCTCCACACAACCTCCACACAACCTCCACACAAAACTCCACACAAGCTCCACACACACAAACCCCACACAAGCTCCACCCATATTCATCATATTCACATAATTAGTGATTAGTTAATTAGTTCCCCACACACACAACGTGTTTATTTAATTAAAAAATTATCCACCCATCCACACAAGCTCCACTCATCCACCCATCCCCCATCTCTCCACCCATCCATTTATCCACATAAGCCTCATCCACATTCACCCCTCCCACACAAGCTCCACCCACATAAACCCCTGCCCATATAAACCCTGCCCACATAAACCCCTCCCACATAAGCCCTGCCTACACAAGCTCCACACAAAAACTCCACACACATAAACCCCCTCCCACACAAGCTCCACCCACATAAACCCCCCGCCACACAAGCCCCACCCACACAAGCCCCACCCACACACACCCCGCCCACACAAGCCCCTCCCACACACACCCCACCACACAAGCCCCCACCAAAGCCCCGCCCACACAAGCCCCCGCCCACACAAGCCCCACCCCCCTCATCCCCTGTGCGCCCCACCTTTGACCCACCACCTCCCTCATCCCACCCCCCCCCCCTTCCCCCACACACACACATGGGGAGGGGAGGGATGGGATGAGGGGGTGATGGGTCATTGGGGAGCGCACCTACCCCCCTCCCCTCCAACCCCCCCCCTTTACATCTCTTTTATTCTTTTCTTGTAATTCAGAATCAAGTAATTGTAAACAAAACAAATATAATTTATTAATATTGAAAATATTAAATATTCATTTGCGAGAATGTACAATCTTTCCCAGCAATCTTCTTCAGATGCCTTGTGATTTCGAAACTCAGACACCATATTCTGTTTTGAAACAAAAAGTGGATAATAATTAGGTTCTATAAAGATAATTACATGGTAATATGAATAAGCCTCGTTGACCACTGAATTAACACACCAGGAGCCTGTCATCCTTTCAAGGTCAATAAAATGAATTCCAGTGTACTGACAAAACCACGTCCAAACTAATGATGCAACCAACATAAGGCGACATTCTAAAGAGAGAGTGATATTAATAATAATTCAGAAATATTTACCTCCAGAAAATCATGTGTTGTCACGAGTGATATTAATAATAATTCAGAAATATTTACCTCCAGAAAATCATGTGTTGTACGAGTGATATTAATAATAATTCAGAAATATTTACCTCCAGAAAATCATGTGTTGTACAAGATTGCTTCAACAGCTGATGTTGTGCGATAGTGCTGAAAAAAAAAAAAATAAGTCAAGGGTATAGATGAAGAGACAGACAGGGAAAGCAACACACACACACACACACACACACGCACACACACACACATACACACACACATAGACACACACACACGTGCCTCACCATTGGTTTAATTCATTCGAGATCAGAGACCAGTCATTATAAATCATTGGCCTCTTCAATAAGAGCAGAGAGAGGTAGGTAGAAAGACAGACAGAGAGAGAGGCACACACACGTGTCTCACCATTGGTTTAATTCCTTCGAGATGAGAGGGACGTGATAAGACTTCATGCCACTCATTGAAAATGTCTTTCAATTCTCTTCTAAAATCATTGATCTCTTCAATAAGAGTATTAATTTCATGAACCACGTCGTGATATGTGAACTCAATTTCTTCCAATGCCCTGTCAGGAAAAAATATATATATATATCAGAATTATCATGATTTAATTAATAATCATTTGCTTCATCGTTCAAAGAGAAAAGCATACACAAACTTACCAACTCTGTAGTGGGCTGTTGGCTTCATCGGAAGAAATATCGTCCATGCCTCAGTTGTAAAAATGAAATCCGCTCTGGCAGAAACTTTGTCTGGCGAACCGCTTATAAAGCAACGATGAGGAAATTGCTTAATCATTGGGTGTGGGCACAGGAAATGACAAGCTTCTCTTAATGATCTCATCTGGCCACCGCCCGAGTTGCAAATCGTTTTTGGACATAAACCACGCCATAAAAGTTTTGATTCAAATGTTTTCAGTTCGTGTTCTGAGATAAAATATAAACACGAGACCTTGTCTCTCAGAATAGTTCCTATTTTTTCACAGCATGACAGTCCAAAACCACTTCCTCATTCACACAGCACGGCCGTGTCAAAAAAAACACTTCCTCATTTTCACGGCATGAACTGAAAACATTTGAAACAAAACTTTTTTCTGGCAGGGTTTATGTACAAAAATGATTTGCAAAGCAGGCGGTGGCCAGATGAGATCATTAAGACAAGTTTATCATTTCGTAATGGCACAAAAGGGGTATCTTAAAAAATATAAAGATTCAAATGTTTTGTTTTTCAATATTTTAGATGGGGATTATTGTGCAAAGAAAATTAAACTATTGAAGGAATTTGAGAATGAACAAATGTTTATAGGTTCAATGAGTGAGCTAAACAATATGCATTGGTTATTTGATAAAGAGTGCCCCGAGGCTTAGACGTTTCAGATATTTCTTTAGAATCACCTTTAACAAATCTTTATCTTGTTGTATGGGCTATTTGAATAGAGAGCCCCTAGGTTAAAAGGGAAATAAAAAAAATGACCGTTTTTACAGCCATTTTTCCCTGCTGTGCAGGGGTTTGGCTTTTTCTTGAGGCAATGTTTTATGGCCGGATGCCCTTCCTGACACCAACCCTGGTCGCCTCTTACGACACACAGGGATACGGTACACCTATTCTAACCGGGGCATACACCGGGACCAGTACACTGGCACTCATTTCGCCGACCTCGGAAGGATGGCAGGCTGAGTCAACCCCCTGGTGTTAATTCAGCAGCCAACGGGATTTGAACTCAGGACCCTGGGATCCCAAGCCGCCACCCTAACAACTAAGCCAACACCAGGCTCCAGGTTAAAAGGGGAGACAAATAAATATACCTTGGGCTAAAAAGGGGATTTATTTTTTCAGGGGAAAAAAAAGAAAAATTTCATGGCTGAAAATCCCCCATTCATTTACATGGGGAAAAGTGAGCCAGAACCAGTATTCTTTCCCTACTGATATAATAACAGACACCACAAGGAGTATGTTTTTGATATTTATTTGTGTATGATATATTTGGATTTGGAAAAACAGTATCTATCTTTTCAAGGATACTTTCAAAATCAGCATATATCACAAATGTATGTTTTATAGATTTGTTAAAATCTTTGAATGATATGTTTGAACCTGCTTTTGGTTAATTGATTAAGGTCAATTTAAGATTACTCCAATATATCGAATGTTTATTTAATCGTTCTTTTGTATGAAAGAAGTTGAGACATCTCTTTCAAGGATACGTTTTACATTTTATCTTGTATAGTTGTGATTTGGTTAATCTTGAGAAATTTTTGATGAAAGCATAATGTGATTTTTTCCTTTGAAGTAAAGTAGAGAAGGTCAATGTGTGTTTCATCATTTTTATAGTTATTTGAAATTTTTAATGTCTGAACTTTGTTTGTATCCGTTAGTCCATATATATTAACAGATAGATTATTCATTTTCTTAAATTTAGGAATATCTCTCAATGACATTGGAAACTTTAAATCTTTAACATTTAATGTATTCTCGTATTTCATATAATGTTCAACCCATTCAGGTTTCCATTGTGGAGGATGTAAGTGAGAAAGAACTGACCAAATAAAACATTTATTATCTTTGTTTTGAATATTAACAACTGCTTTCTGAAGTTTTATCTCTTTTGGTGAATCAATATAAGAAGAAGCTTGAAGAGGATCTGATTTTAAGATGTGTATATCTAAAAAGATTCTTTTTGTAACAGTAAATCCACTACCTACTACAGTGTTGTCAACATCTTGTTATTGTCTCTGGAGTTCATCGTAAACATCACATCTTACAAAATCTTGAAATGATGAGAAAAAGTGAGGGTTTGTCCTCAGAGAGGGAGTAGTTTCATCACCTTCTCTAACCATATTCAATTTTACTCCCATATAAAACTTTAAAGTTTTCATTTCACTTAATGTGCTTTTAATAATAGTTTCAATACTTTGTTTAACCACATCAACAGCTTCCATGATTGAAGATGGTCCAGGGACTTGAAAGCGAAACAATCTTATTTTTATATGTCCTTCAAATGGCCCATCAGTATTTTCAATAGAGAATTTAGTGGCACCTTACCTTTCTTCATTTTTCTTGTGTTTGCGTGATTGAAGGTGTTTATTATAAAAAAAAAATAAGAATATCATTATCACATCCATCACAATGTTTTGTTTCTTGGTCAAGTGGAGATATTTGTCTGAAAACATTGAATGTGTGTTTGTTGGTTTGTAGGTGTTTTTTTTTTATAACATTTATATTCATGATTACAAACATCGCAGTACATTGTATTCATCATATTTATATAATCAAAACTTTGCTTAAAATACAATTTTCTTGATGAAAATTCCATTGTATTTATAGGTGAATCTGTGCTTAAAACCATTTTATCCTCCAACTTTTTTCATTTAATAAATACAATGTATCAAGACACAAGACAAGTTTCAATCAATCTCTTCATTTGTAAAAGATACTGAGAAATATGTTGAGGATGTAAAATTGAATAAAGATAAATATAACATCGATTGGATAAAAACAATTATGGTGAATAATATGAATTGTTCAATTTCCTTCAGTGGAAGGGCTTTTAGTATATCTGGAAGAACATCAATTAAGGCAGCTCAAACAAAAGTTTCGACTCTCCTTCTGGCAATATATATCAAAACTAGAAAAAGCAATGAAACAAGAAAAAGTATCAAAAAAGAAAAACCTTATGGATGAAGCTTTAGAAAGAAAAGATAAGACCATCTGTAATATGCAAGGAGAAATTTGTATTTTTTTCAACAACCCGAAAGATGTAAATCCTGATGAAATAAAGGATGCTAATATATCAGGTGAAATTACATTTTGTTGAATAATAGTTAAGGACCATTTTAAAATTACCTTTAATATGAAAAATGTAGAAGTTGAATCTGTTAACGTAAAAAGTATATAGATGGTCGATAGAGATGGTAATGTTTTTTATACTAATTAAATATGAGTCACGATTCAACTGAAGATTTTGAAGATTATGAGAGTGATGATAGTAACTCTGTTGGAAGAGAAGACAGTTTTGATACCGAGAGTTTGTGTTCAAATGATAGTAATGAAAGCAGTTTTACAGATTATTGTGAAAGCACCAATGAAAGTACCGAAGATGATACCGAAGGTGAATTTTATTAGAAGTAAAGTTTTACTTTATAAATAGGAATAGTTTACTAGATTTTGAGCATCTTGAATTTCCTGATTCTCCACATGACAAATTTGAGAATTGTCCTGTGTGTGAAAGACAGGGATTAAACACAGTCAAAAGCCTATAAACAATGTATGTTCTGTGATTATCTTCTAATTCATGATAATAAAAAATATAAAAAGGAATATAATTCTTTGAGATTTACACCAAAAATGAATTACTTTTCAAGATTAATTCGAGAAATGAATGTAAAGTATGAGGGTGATAATACACCTTTTCTTACAAGAGAAGAGACTGAACAAATGACGACCATGTTTCGTGGATTGATGATTTATATTATTAACGATTGTCATTTTCAGGGAAATGTCAACACAGGATATTGTTTAACTAAAATAATGGATTATCTTGAAATTAAACCTGAACTTAGGATAAAACATAAAACAGCCAATAAAAAATTAAATAACCTGTTTTCCAAATATATAAATGAATGATTTTTTACCCATTTTGGAAAATAATATAAAAGTTAACAACCATAAAAATCTTCCAAATTCATTAAGATGTCTCATAGTTGGTTCAAGTGGATGTGGAAAAACCTGCTTACTTTCAAAGATGCTCCTTACTCCCAACTTAATAGATCATGATAATTTAATAATTTTCACAAAGTCAAGATTTCAATCTGAGTATCAACTACTCTCACAAGGTTTTAATGTTGGTCTTCAAAAAGAAGATATAATCGGTTTATTTAAACTTCAAAACAAACTAAATGATTACAACATTGAAGATATAATACAACTATTTTGTGATACACCGAGATATAAAAAGAAATCAAAGCCGATAACTTGTATTCTTAGTGATAATACGGATGATATACCTTCTCCCCAAGATTTGGATAAATCAAAAAACAACCTTGTGATCTTTGATGATTGTGTTAATGAGAGAAACCAAATGGTAATGGATAGCTACTACACCAGAAGGAGACATTCTTCTTGTAATTATATTTATCTTAGTCAATCATACTTTCAACTCCAACGTCACTCAATAAGAAACAATGCTAATACTTTTATTTTATTCAAGTTAAATTCAATAGATAAAAACAATTTTTGGAGAGACAATTGTTCTACATTATGTAGTAAAAAGGAATTTGGGGATTATATGAAGCACACGACTGAAAAATGTAAATATATTGTTGTGAAACAAGATGAGATATTAAGGGATATATTTTTTATTTTATAAACAATTACATATACAAATGACAACTATTGTTATAAATCTTGTGGGTAAATCTGCTTCTGGAAAAACTTTCATAAATCAAGGTTCTTGAATAGTACAAATGAAAATATTGTAAATTTGCTTAAATAGCACCATGTAGTTCGTATTGTATCAACAACAACGAGAGCAATAAGACCTGGAGAAGTAGAATGTGAAGATTATTACTATATTTCAGTCGAGGAACATATGCGATTGAGGAATGAAGGCCAAATATTTGAGGTTTCTCTTGGTACAACAAAATATTCACATTGTAAGAGTGAGTTAAAGAAACTAAAATCTGGTGGTTTTGGGATATCAGAAACTAATCCAGAAGGAATGAGACAAATTATGAAACATCTGAGTGGTAATGGGGTTAAGATTTTATCATTCGGTTTTGATGTTGATGAAGAAAGTCAGCGCAAATGTATGAAAAGCAGAGAAACAAGTATTAGTGAAGAAGAAATTACAGCTCGTATTAATATTAATAAAGAATTTGATGAAGTATTTAAAGAAAAGAATTTATTTGAACACATGTACTTTAATGATGAAGAAAAGGAAAACTTCCCAGTTGACCTTTATAATTCAGTGAATGATATTTTCCAATAAATAAATGGATGCAAAAGAAAGAGCAAGAAGATTTAAGGAGCATCAAGAGTTGGTTTCAAAAGTTGTAAAGCAACAGGAAGACATAAAGAAGAAACACAGACAGAAACTAAAGGGTGAAGAAGCATTTGAAAGAAAACAAGAGAAATTTTTTAAACCACTTTTAAAAACTTCCCAAGAAAAAATTATAGATGCTTCCACAATTCCCACAATAGAATATACTCCTAAAAAAGTTCAAATGTTAAAAGATTGCTGTCAAATGATGGAGGAATAATTAGAGCATATAGGAGAATTAGAATATGACCAGGCGTAGTGGCGTGCGCCTGTAATCCGGCTACTCGGAGGCTTTGGTTGGAGGATCGCTTGAGGATGGGAGCTCTCTGCTGGGCCGTGCTATGAGAGGGTGTAGGGCAGCCCAGAATCATGGCGAAACCCAATCCTTATCCCTGTGTTGTAAGAGTCGACCAGGGTTGCGTCAGGAAGGGCATCCAGCGTAAAACCTATGCCAAATCAGTATGCGGATCATGAGGGATGATCCGCTGTGGTGACCCCTAACGGGAGCAGCCGAAAGATGAACAACAACAACAACAACAACAACAACAGGAGAATTCGAATATGATGATGAAGGATTATTTCAACAACTGGAAGAGATTAATCAAACCCCTGATTTTATTGTGAAGGCTCTTCAAAACAATGAATATTCAGCAGATTCAAAAACCAAAACAGGACTCATTTCAACAGAACAACCAGCAATACTTCATCTTCTTCAAGAAAAGGGATTGATATTTAATGATGAATTAAGGTTCTTGAGTTCTGCTCAACCCCCTGTTAAGCTAACTCTGAGATTAATGTTTCTTCCAACAAAATATGGAAAACAAGGTTCAACTATGAGGGATGAATCAAAGTATTTTGATAAACCATTGGATATGAACAATAAGGATGATAGAGAATATATTGATCTGCTGGACTCTCTTAATTATAGGGTTGGTCTATCTGGTAAAAGTAGGAAGAATGAGAAGGAGAAACACATTATTCCTGCTTTAAGTATCCTTGGCTCAGGTGTTAGTTTTCTTCCAAATGACCCATCACAATTAGTTAATCGACCGTTATTGCTGTTAGGAAGTAAGAAGGCTGAAAACATCAATTGTTTTAATGAAGCATCAGCCATTTTAGATCAGTTGATGAACATGAAAATAATAAATAAATGTCAATCCAAAGACATTTTATCCCATATTAAATAAGATGAGAAGCACAATCCTTAGTTTTAATTTCACAGCAAGCGACCACACATCTTCATTCCCATACCCACTACAACTTGATGCAACAAAAGAATATGAGGCGTCTTTATTGTACATGGAAACTTATAATACCTTGTTTAATATCACGGAGAAAAATGATAAGTTTAGTTATAATCTGGGAAGTGGATACAAAACGATTACAGTTTCAGCCAGAGCATTGACATTTCTCAAGTATCTTCTGAAATTGCTTGCCTTATGAAAGAACAGGGTGATGAACCAAAAAATATTGTTATAGATATTCAAAAACATACTTCAAAATCAACGATTAAACTTAAAAATAACTACAAGGTTGATTTCACAATTGATAATTCATTTAGAGAGTTATTGAGTTTCTCCTCAAAAAAGATTGAAACTAATGGGATGTTTTACAGTGATCATGTTGTTCAAATATCCTCAGTCATAAATTTGGTATAAATTCACTGTGATTTGACTGATGGTGCAAATAATGATGGAATAAGAACAGATACAATATTTTCATTCAGTGCATACTCAACCCCAATTGGTTATAAATTCAATATGGAACCCAAAAATCTGGTTTATCTACCTGTGTCAGGAAAAAACATATACAGAGTAAAGTTTAGGATAACCGACCAAGATAATCGCATGATTTCTTTTATTGGAGAAATTATATCCATCAGAATTCACCTCCTTGAAGTTTTCCAATAAATAAATATGATGGTTATTGTGAGGAAACACGAGTTGGGAAAATATAAAATAATTACAGGGGATGGGATGTTCCTTTCCCCATACTACAAGGGCGAAGGTATGTATCTCGGTAGAGGATATTATAAACCAAAGAGACAAAGGGGTGTAGGACATCAATTTAGAAAAAAAAGGAGATGGGATAATTGATACTCTCATGGGTATAGGTTCAACTATTCTTAAACATAAAGACCTAATTCGTTCAACTGTGTCTGCTGTGGGAAATGTAGTGGGTGCTATTAAGAGTATTAAAGATGCCAAAAGGAATCTCATAAATTGCAAGCAATAAAAAATTAAGAAAGGCAAAACTCAGTTGTCCCCCAAAGAACGACAGAAATTATTTCAAATACTTGGGTCAGGGTTTCAAAAGTTTTAACATCTTTTTTCCTCAATAAATGCAAGTATGAAAGCAATTGATAGTATCTATGATAGTATCCGCTAACGTTTCGAGACATTTTCGAGAATCCCATTTGCATTTTGTCGCGAACTGTCGCAGCCCAGTGAGATACAGGCTTAAAGCATACAAGTCTTACCAAAAGGTGTGTGAAAGCAATGGAAATAAAGAACCCATTTTGGATATGACAGCATTTAAAAGTTTGTATACAATCTATGCGATTGACCTGAGTGCTCAAAAGGAAACTATAAAGTCGAATCGAGTGGATACTTCCCTATTCATTGAAAGAGGACAGAGTGAATAAGTTGATACATATTGTTTGCTTTTTTGAAGAAAAAGAATTACAGATTAATACAGATAATGGTGTTATGATTAGTCTCATAATTTTTTTAGAAATAAATTAGTAGTAAAGTGCCAACTGGGGTATATGTTAATCAAATCAATCTTCATAAACTATCATCTTGTATTCAAAATCAAAAGCCTTGTATGATTAACATTAATACAATTCAGAGAAAAGGAGCAGTAAGATTTGGTGCTTTGCTCACAAGAGAACAGGTTAAAATCTTGCACGATACTGGCTCACTTAAAATTAAAATGTCAAAACCAATGTTGAAGAAACTTTCAACAAGAGAGACGAGTGGAGGATTTCTCCCATTTCTAATTCCTTTATTTGCTGGTTTAAGTGCAGCTGGAGCATTGACAGGTGGTACTGCAGCAGCGGTGAAAACTGCCAACGAAAGGAAGGCTCAACTCCAGGCTCAAAAAGAGTTGGAAAGACATAACAAAGAGTTGGAGCAACAAATTCCTGGAAGTGATGTAATTGTAGATTTTGCTGAAAAACTTGAAAGTCTGCCTGATAAAGCGAGATTGTTAGTTGGAGATATGCTTTCTTCTATCGCACAAGCAGGTGTAAAATTAACTAAAAGGGGAAATGGATTATATCTTTGTAATAAATAAATGAGCATTGATGAGTGGTTTAAAGAATTTGGAAAGAATACATCAAATTCAGAACTTATCCAATATTTTAAGAAATTAAAAATTCATAATGTGGTTATTTGTCGGAGAAATTAATGAACAAACGTGTCTCAACATACAAAGAATATTATTATGAACTTAGAAGATAATAATGGGAATGGTTCTCATTGGGTTTGTATTTTTAATCGTCAAGACAAATATTATTTTGATAGTTATGGTCTTCCACCACCTGTTGAAGTCATAAAATTCTTACAGAATGGTGTTTATCAAACATTTCAAGTCCAAGAATTAAATTCCAAGTGTTGTGGTCAATTATGTCTATATGTGTTATTTCAACTCAACAAAAATAAAAATTTTAATGACATTTTTAATCTAATATAAATGACTTATGTTGGTAAAGATGGTTCTATCTTTGGTGTATCCCAAGAACTGGATATTGATTTATCAAATTATTACACAAAGGCACAGCCTGAACGACAGAAATATAGTATAGCAAAAAATATTAATATGAAAAATGTTTATAAATTAATAAATTATCCAAGCCCGACTGACGCGAATGACTTGATGAGATGAAGTGATTTATCACAAAATATATCCTTAAATAAAATGGCACGTTTTGATAAACAAGTAGACTTTACAACCACAACACCTGGTTCAACAAACGTACACCTTTTCTTATTAAATTCAATTATCTGCTTCGTATTGAATTTTATAAAGAAGGAAGAATAGTTAATATGAGAATAGAGAAATGGAGGTATAATATGTGTGATTTAGGATATAATTGGTCTTTTTCATTCAACCTAGAAGACCTACACGATTTTTATCAGTCTCGTAAAGAAGAATATTATCCTCTTGGTAAGAATCAGGAGACATGTGGAAGCACAATTAGCAAACAACAAAAACACAACTTCAGGAATAGGAAATTATATGATGGTGAAGCAATTGTTTATATGACAAAGAAGGAAGGAAATTGGATAATTATACAAAGTCGAAGAATACAAACAGATTTAAAACAGGAAGATGGGGTGGTATTGCGTGTCATCATATTGATCTGTCATATATTTCTGATACATAAATGACAGCAAGAATGCTTCAAGAAATTATAATTTTTGCATTCAAGGATACCTACAAGAAAAGGGTGTTCGATTTTACATTCCTTATGAATTGGAACATAGACACGGGCAATTTTCAATTAAAAACAGGCCTTATACTGATATTAAAAAAACCCACAAATAGAGATTTGATGAAAATATTAAATAAAAATGAACTTCTAAAGGTGATGAAATATAAAACTCTTTTATAAATCATCAACAAATCTTGTTGGTTTCCTATTATGAGAAAAATAATTGTGGATTCAAGAGTATCGCAGAATCCAGATGAATATATGTATGATATTCTGTGGGGTGAAAGTGGTTCAATGATAGTAAGGGATGAGGAAGGAGTCGAAGAAACTGAGGAGAGAGAAGGAGGAGGGGGAGTAGAGGGAGAAAAGAGAGAAGAATGAGAGGGCGAGGGAGGAAAGAGAGAGAATAAATAAATATAAAAATATGGAAACCAGTGAGATTATAAAAAGATCAAAGGTATTACCGAAAATAAATCAATCTCAACGCACTGAGGAGGAAAACAAATAATTGGCAAGTCTATTAGAAATATATGCGTCAAGACTATTAACATCGATTTCAGGGAGAAGATTTCAATGAGAAAGTGAAGATAAAGAAGAGAAAGAAGGAAAAGATTATATTATTGATGATGTTGGTGTAATTGACTTTGATTAAAGTTTTACATTTTTTTTCTTAAATAAATGGAGTAGAGAGTGAAGACATTTCTAAGGATTCTTTATGTTTTAAAAATTAAGATTCAAATGTGCAGGTTGGAAACAAAAAAGGTTTTCGCACTTTGTTGGAATTTTTCACATAAATAAATGAGTTATTGTCTCAAATGTAAAAAGAAAACCGAGAGTAAAAATATCTCATATGTTAAAAGTAAAAATAATAGGGTTATACAAAAAGGTACATGTTTGGTGTGTGGCTGAAAAAAAGAGTGAATTCATCACCAAACACAAACGAGGGGGAGATATACAAAAGTTTTTATCCAGAAGTAAATTTACAACAACTGGAATACCAGGGGAATTACATCTACCAGGGTATTCTTTCTGCAGTCCAGGAACAAACTTGAATAAAAGATTAGATGAGGCTGACAATCCGAAACCGTGGAGCAAACCGATGTGATGATGAAGTGTGCATGAGACACGATATTGATTATGGAAATAGCACAACACTGGAAGGAAAACATGAAGCCGATAGAGAAATGTTGTATAATTTGTCTGTGATACAAAATCCAACCTTGAGAGAAAAAGTTGATAGGTTCGTCGTGAAGAAGATGATCAGTGCTAAATTGAAACTTGGGCTTGGAAGTTCAAAAAACTTATAGGATCTAATGATGTCATTAAGATTGAAGAGCAATTAGCTGATGAATTACATAAACCAATAATCACAAAGTTTCAGAGAAGAAAGGTTTATTCCAAGGAAGTTGATTATATCTGGTCCACTGATTTAATTGAACTCAATTATGATAAGGGGTACAAGTATGCTTTAGCCGTTATTGATTTGAGGAGTAGATATGCGTGGGTTGTCCCTTTGAAAAACAAAACAGGTAATACTCTTATGTTAGCTTTCCAACAGATATTCAATAAAAGCAAGAGAAAACCTAAAAAATTGTGGACTGATGAGGGTACAGAGTTCTACAACAAAACGTTTTTTAATTTTCTTTAAAATAACAACATTACAATGGGTCCTTTAATGAAGGAAAAGCGGTCGTTATTGAGCGTTTTAATCGCACTTTAAAAGATAGACCTAATAAAAAATTCACTCAACTCGGTTATCAACAATGGTTGTCTTTAATTCAGGACATTGCAGATAAGTACAACGACACGAGTCATACGTCAATGAAAACGAAGCCATCAGAAACATTTACAAAATTAAAATATGAAAAAGAGATTAATGTCAGAAAGCCTAAGTTCAAAGTTGGTGATATAGTAAGAATATACAGATGGAAATCTCATTTTGAAAAAGGTTATACCAAGCGATGGACAAATGAACTTTTTAAATTGTTGATGTCGTCGGTACAGTTCCTTGGACTTACAAATTATGTGATTTAAAGGGGGAAGAGATTTTAGGTTCATTTTATTCACAGGAATTACAAAAGACAAAGATAAATTGAATATTTTTGACTCCGCCCCCTTTTTAACTCCGCCACTTTTTGACTCCGCCCACACAAGCCCCATACACGCAAACCCCACCCACAAAAGCCACATCCACACAAGCTCCACCCACATAAGCCACATCCACGCAAACCCCACTCACAAAAGCCACATCCACACAAGCCCCACTCACACAAGCCCCACCCACGCAAAACCCACCCACAAAAGCCACATCCACACAAGCCCCACCCACACAAGTCCCACCCATGCAAACTCCACCCACAAAAGCCACATCCACACAAGCCCCACCCACATAAGCCACATCCACGCAAACCCCACTCACAAAAGCCACATCCACACAAGCCCCACCCACACAACTCCCACCCATGCAAACTCCACCCACAAAAGCCACATCCACACAAGCCCCACCCACATAAGCCACATCCACGCAAACCCCACCCACAAAAGCCACATCCTCACAAGCCCCACCCACACAAGTCCCACCCATGCAAACTCCACCCACAAAAGCCACATCCACACAAGCCCCACCCACATAAGCCACATCCATGCAAAACCCATCCACAAAAGCCACATCCACACAAGCCCCACTCACAAAAGCCACATCCACATCCATCATATCCACATAATTAGTGATTAGTTTATTAGTTCCCACACACAACGTTTATTTAATTAAAAAAATTGCTCCACCCACACAAGCCCCACCCATACAAGCCCCACCCACCCACACAAGCTCCACCCACTCAAGCTGCACGCATACAAGCCCCAGCCCCCTGTGCGGCCCCACCTTTGACCTACCACCCCCCTCATCCCACCCTCCACCCTTCCCCACACACACACACGGGAGGGGAGGAGAGAGGGATGAGGGGGGTGGTGGGTCATTGGGGGAGCACACCTACCCCCCAACCCTCACCCTCCCCCCCTCCCCTTTACATCTTTATTCTTTTCTTGTAATTCAAAATCAGATAATTATAAGGAAAGCATATATAATAAAACAAGATTACAAACATTGAACAAAATCTTCTTTCGCAGCAGTCTGATGGTTTGTGATTTTGAAACTTGGTCAACATATTCTGTTCAAAACAAAGAGGGAGGAACAATTGGGTATATAAAGATGATTATATAATGATATTAATAAAATAATAAATATAACATTTACCTCCAGAAGATTGAGTGTCATGTTAGATTCCTCCAGAAGATTAAGTTGTGTGTTTGGTTCATCCAGACAGGTGTTTAAACTGAAAAATAATAATAATAATAATAATAATAATAATAATAATGAGTCAACACTCAAGAGAGATATAGACAGATACATGGAGACAGAGATAGAGACAGAGGGAGAGAGAGAGAGACAGAGAGAGACAAAGACAGAGACAGACACACACAGACACACACACATACACACATACACACACACACACGGATAATTTCTCACCTTTGACTCGACTCATTCAAGGTCAGAAGACGTGAGAGGACTTTTTTCCAGCCAACAATAATGTCATTCAATTCTTTTCTGAACGATTGAATGTCTTTAAGGAAGTCATTCATTTTTTGCCACTCGTCGTGGAATTCAAACGCCTCCTGTTCCAGATCAGTTATCAACGATGTTCTTATTGGGGACAACCTGTTAGAAAAAGACATATAATAATTATTGGTTGTATAGTTTGTATAAAACAAATCATCATTCTGTATAATCATCATTCATATGATTTAATTCTGTATAAAACAACAAATAATGAATGGGTCCTTGGATCTCACCTCTCATCTTGTGAAAACGATTGATCTGCAAGGTTAGAATACTCTTCTAAATAATCCATTCTCTGAATAAAACTCAAAATTCTCTGAATAGGACTGAATAACAACGAAGTTCGCTTTGTTAATAAGTAGCCTTCTGTTGATGACATCATGGGAGATTACACAACAATGGGTTTTTCAGGGTGTGTCTCACATAGGAAATGAGTCGCATTTTTGCTTCAGTTCTCAAGCAGTCTCACTCATTTTAACACGAAAATGAAAGAGCTTGTTTTGAATGATTTTGAGAAAAAAAAACTTACACAAAATAACACATAATGTTGAATTTGGAAAGACCATGAAAAATAAGAGCATTAAGAGAAGTTTATCATTTCATTTCTGCACAACAAAGACACTTAAACCAAGAACCAAGTTCCAAGTTATTCTTTGTGAATATACTCGATGGAAATGAATGTGAGAGGAAAATTAAGTTATTCCCTAAAGTAGAATATGGACAAATATTCGTTGGTTCGCTCTTTGAGTGGAATGAAAATATGAAAGGGAAGAAGTGCTTTAATCAGTAAGTCTCAATCTTTCATAGTGTCAATTTTACATTTGTTTGTATGGGAGGGAAGGGGATAGGTGGGGAGAAAATGAGTCTCAATTTTACATTTGTTTGTATGGGAGGGAAGGGGATAGGTGGGGAGAAAATGAGTCTCCTATTTTTAGCTTTTGGGGCTTGAATTAGAAAGTTTTCCCCTTTTCCCCGATTCATTTGAATGGGCATCCCAGAAACCCCATTTATCATCTACTGATCTGAATCCAGACCTCAACCAAAATTGAATCGGCTTGTTCTTGTCACCTAACCAACTCATCCACCTAGTTTTGTCATAACTCGTCAACTTATTGAGATCTCGTGCGATACGTAGTTTTTGGCCCCATCTCTCAGTGTGAAGAATCACTTGAAAAATCTGGATTCGGATCTTCACAAAAATTGAGTCAATTCGTTGTTCTCACACACCCAATATGACCACCAAGTTTAATCCGAATCCGTCCACAAGCTTTTGAAATATCACGCAATATCATGTTTAGCCCCATCTCTCAAAGGTGAAGAATCAGAAAAAAAAAAAAAAAAATTATCGTATCTGGATCCGGATTCAGATCTTCACCAAAATTGAATCGATTTGTCCTTGTGACACACCCAACCTATCCATCAAGGTTCGTGTGAATCCATAACCTTTTGAGATATTGTGCAATATAATAGTTTAGCTCCATCTCTCAATGATGGAGACTAACTTAAAAATTTTCAGATCCAGATCCGCATTTGAATCTTCATCAAAATTAAGCGTTGGTGTCCTTGTCTGGTCAACTACACACAGAAATATATTTCAGAACGATTTCTTGAAAACTGTGGCCAAAAATCATGTGACGAACAAATAGACAGACAAACGCTACAGACCAACATACTTGGCAAAAAAAAATTTTCACCAAGTAATAACAAAGTTGACCGAACAATATCCTTGAAAATTTTCGATTTTGCAAGTCGCAAACAGAAAGAATAACACATGTGACCAACCAATCATTATACAATACTTTTGAATCTTCGATTTTCACAAGTACCAAACCCACAAACACTTGAAAATATTTATGTAGATCAACCTGTGGCAGAAAGAGACAATTTTTGGCAGACAGACAACTGTAGAGTTGATTGCACCAAGGAAATTTAATTATACTATGGACATATTGGATGGTGGTAAGAAAAGAGTGGAGTCAAGGGGAGCGTATGAAAGGTTAGAGCACAAGAAAGTGAGATGAGTGAATTATGTGCACTGTTGAGTCAAAAACTAAAAAACGACCTTGAGTTGACTATGTAATCATTCTGAATTTTCATTCTAATTTATCAATGAACCAAAGAAAGGTATATCTTATTTATTCATTGTCGGAGATGTAAATACCTTGACCTTTTCATTGGCAACTCACCTAAAATTGCCTCATTTCGACATAAGTACATGTTACGCATAAATCCTAATAAATGCATTCTAGAAGCTACACCTGCAGCTATAAATTGATAAAAGAGTAACAGATAGCCCTTCTAAGAATGGTTTGCTCAATTTTTAGCTCCACCACCGAAGGTGAAGGAGGTGATGTTTTCATCCTTTTTCTGTATGTTTGTTGGTGTACAGGATTTCTCAAAAAGTTGGAGACAGATCCGAATGAAATTTTGTGGACCGGTTTGGTGTGAGACAAGGACGAACTGATTTAGATTTTGGTGAAGATCCTGAAATCCGGATGTGGCTACCAGAATTTTTAAAGTGATTCTTCATCATTGATAGATAGGGCCAAAAACTATATATAGCACAATATCTCGAAAAGTTTTGGACGGTTCGGATGAAACTTGCTGGACACGTTGGGTGTGTGACAAGGACGATTAGCTTAAAATTTGGTGAAGATCCGAATCCGGATCTGGATACGATAATTATTTATTTTTAAAAGTGATTCTTCACCATTGAGAGATATTGCCAAAAACGACGAAGAGCATGATATTTCAAAAATGTAATGGCCCAAAATGATCTCGTGGGTCAGGCATTACGTGGTGGAGGTATGCGCTCTACCGAGTGCCCTTCGAGTTTTTGTGTGTTCACAGTCATAAGAAAGGTATAGAAATAGAAGGAACACCATATCCCCATGAATATTATGATGTCATAGTTATAGATAATCGAAGAGAAAAATAATTGTGCATGAAAAGGATTGCTGCAGCACGGCAATCAGTAAAGATCTTGAAGGTGAATAGACACTTAAGAGAGCAACATGTCAGGAATTTAACAACAAATAGAACAGGGACAAGGAGTGCTTGGCTTTGAGAAATGTCAGCAATTAGGATTTGACAGCTGTTTCCTTCTGCATTAGCCACTTGTTTCTGATGAGATAATAAATAAATGCATAGATGAGTTAACTCCAGGATATAAAATCCTACCTTCAAAAAATTGAAATTGATTCTTATAAGTGTTGGTCTTGTTAAGCATGAACGTGCCATCTTTATCGTCACAATAGATTAAAATTGATGGAGAAATCTTAGGGTTGAGTACAAATATTTCTCGTGCAACCACGTCAATATCAGCAGAAATCAGAAATATTGACATGAAAATAAAGTCTATTCATTCGTATAAATTCAAAACACCCCCAACAAAAGGGAATTCAAGTAACAATGTTCCGCGGGTGCGGCTTTGTGGCCGAAACAGAAATATTGGCTTAAAATTCATTGAAATCCATTCACAAAACCAATTTCATGTTGATTTTTGACATATCGCAACCATAGCTATCATAGCAGAGAAAAGTATTTTTGCAAGACATTTTATGCATCCCGCTCATTTAACGAAACAATGGATATTATTCATGAAAAGCTGATGAGTTTTTGCCATCGTGGGAAAGTCGGTTTGGCAAATGTTTTAAGCTTTCACCCTTCATCAGGGCAAAATAAGGAAATGTAGGTGGGCGTTGGATTATGAAGTGTCGGTCCTTTTAAAAAAAAATTATGGACTGAATTCAGGGACTGGATAAGAGATCAAGGGTCAAGTTATGACTCATAATCATTTAATAATATCGGCGTGAATTTTCGAACACTTAATTTAAAAAGTATGTACGGCATTAGTCCAATTGCCTGAAGACCTTGCGTGTTTGCTCATTCAAAACAGTCCTTTTCGTTGCACAACATTTAGGTGAAGATTGACCCTCGTTCAAGATATTTTTTGCTTTTCTAACAAAGAAAAACAGGGCTCATGGCAGTAAACATAGGTGTGTGCATTCACCTTTGAAGTGTCTCGCCTGGGTTCTAATCACAACACAGCTACGAACTGTCACCCTGGTGTTTCACAGACAGGGCAATGGATCAATTTGTGAGCTGTCTCTCCAAAGTATAGACCAGTCTGTCAACACTGGTTGCAAAATGAGTACCAGCTTATTGGTAAGAATGAGGGAATGAGTGCGTCTGAGTGGTGACCCATCCAGGATTGTGCCCCTTAAGCCCTCATCAAGGAAATACTGCCTCGACAGAGGACCTTTGTGTCTGAAGATGCACAAGGAATGGGTCTTCTTCTTTGTCTTCTATTGTCATCTCATACAAGGACACTGACTTGAATATATTTCGAAGCAGACCCAGTTGTATGGCATATATTATTTATTATGATTCGTGCTGCTTGTACACAGCCTCAAAAATTCACCAAGTTCAATTCACCAAATACTCGTTGAAATTGGACTGCCACGGTTATCGTGGGCATGTCAGGCGCGTGTTTATAGAGCAGGATTAAAGCATGCTTTCCCAGGAAGTCTTTTTTTTCTTCCTAAAAGTAGGCTTATCCTTGCTGCATCCTCCTCTTAAATGTTTTCTTCGGTAGTGAATCAGCGGAGGGATGAAAGACCAAGAGGAAATTTACTTTTGCCACACTCCATTTACCTTGCCCACTGATTTGCAGTGCACGCTGCAAACTTTGATTTTAACTTACCGCAGTGATAACGCCTCCCTTAACCCGCTATCTCTGCAGACGCTTTTACTACATCCTATTATATAACTCTTCTGAGTGCTTTCTCATTTTTCCCGACTGAAATGCTTTTATTCCTAAGCATTGCATTCTGGTTTAAAAAAGGTTATTCGCTGAAGTTACAAATATAACAATGAGCAACATTAATATAATTTGCCAATAATTCTTCAACAGGTTATCAAACCTCTCGAAAAGTCAGAGGCTGGAGTATTAAATGGTTTCAAAAGTTTAAAGTACACGCCTTGTCAATAAAGGCGTTGTAAATGAAACAAAAGAAAACATTTTTATATTTTAAAAAAAGTGGGGTTTTTTTTTGTTTTGTTTTTTAAGAAGGAGATTATAAAAAACGACCTTGAGTTGACTATATAATCATTCTTCTGAAAGTTACGACTATTCCTGAGGCATCTTGCAAAACAATGCTCCATTGAGTACATTTCAGAAATGAGAGAAGCAAACTGCTGGTGGATGGTCGAGTGAGTGTTAGTGTTGTCCACGACAGCACACACTTTCTGGCTGTGACAGGTATCAGTGAACCGGATTGATGGAACATTAATACCATCAGGTCATTAGTCTTAGAAAGATAATCCATCACATTTATCCATGTCCTTTAATCGAAATTGGACGCACACACCAGTACACATGCTGGTTGTTGTTAACATAGACGTCAGGATACATTCGTGGGTACAAAATATAGGCTCATTGGAAGTGTGAAAGTAACAGAGGGTAATGAAGTATATGTGCTGATAGTGTGGCAATGGGGCCTGAGTTGAACACACCAAACAAGGGAATGAAAAGAATGAGCAAGGAAAGAGGAGAGAGTTAATCCATTTGAAAGAAAATACAGGGAGATAGAGTCACAATCATTGGGTGGATGATACAGCACACACACACACACACATTAGGTGGTTGTGTCGATGAATCCATAGCCATTCTTTTCACACAATGAAACACATATCGAGCTGCCGAGGCAGTTTCATTTGGCTGAGGAGTAAAGTCCTGGACGGGTCGCCACTCCGATGTGGAATGCTCGAAGGGCTTTATTACCCCAGTAAGGATGACAGGTTGAGTCAACCCACCTGGTGCTATTTCAACGACATGACAAGGAAAACAACCTCAAGACCCTAAGATCTTAACCAGCCACCTTAACCGTTTAGCCAACACCAGGATGAGGAATTAATTGCCGGATGTATATTGCAGAGGGCAAGAGTTAGGGTGAGCATGGAAAATGGACGGTGAGGAATGGATTTCTTGACATAGACAGCAATGGCACCTCTAGTATGGGAGAGAATCCAGCTGTCAAAATGGAAGACAGAATAGCCAGGGAAAGACAAGAATCAGACACAACCTGTAAGAAGAACGTTTTTGTTAGGTATACAATATCTGGAGTTGTATGAGTAACGTAAATTGAAAATCGGTAATATTGGAACAGAGGCTTCAAATATTGGTTAACCACTGTTTGGGAGACGAGGACGAGGAGGAGCTGAGTGGGTGGTGGGGCAGGAAAGGGTTAATGCACATGAGGCAAAATTATCTGCAGATTGAGTTTCTCTTCTGGATCTCATGTGTTTTTTTTAACAAAAGGAGACGGGCATCAATGAGCAGGTTGAAGGGAAGGGTTATTGAAAGCATCAAGGAAAGTCACACGAACATTGGATCACAATGACAGGAAATTGGTCACAAGTGTGTGAGCTACACAAAAAGGGAACACAAGAAGAAGGGATAAATTATAAGCAAAGAAGAAGATTGATGCCACTTCATATTATGATACACACCTGGACACATGATGGTTCCTACAAAGGTAGATAGACACCAGGACAAGTTCAGGACACACAACAAGCAGCTTTTACACATTGATAAGTCCCATATGGCTGGTGTTGGCTAAAGGCCCTGTCACACCTTCACGATTTAGCCAGCGTATGCCTGACGTATGCAAAATTTGGCTAAAAAGCTGGCACACGTCGAATACGTTATGGGTAAGTTTGTATACGTTAAGAGCACGCTGGCATACGTCGTAGCACGCTGGCATACGTCTTTGTACGCCGAGGTGTTAGACAAATTTTCCATGCTTGAAATTTTTCGACGTATGCCAGCGCATGACTCACACGTTCCACATAATGCTGGCCATAAGTTGTAGGCACGTTACGCGATCGTTGACACACGTCCAAACACGTTACTTGTACGTTACTCATAAGTCGAAACAGGTCAATGTAACGGTTAGCGTCAGTGTTACAGACTCCCTGTTTTTTTTTTCTTCGGTATGACGGTGATGTTGACACTTCGATTTCTAGTGCGGTTATAATATAATATAATTAATAGGCTGCCGCTCAACGATTTAAATCATAACCGCACTAGAAATCGAAGTGTCAACATCACCGTAATACCAAAGAAAAAAAAACAGGGAGTCTGGAACACTGACGCTAACCATTACCTCGACGTGTTTTGACTTATGAGTAACTTACAAGTAACGTGTGTCGACGTGTGTCAACGATCGCGTAACGTGTCTACAACTTATGCCAGCGTATGTGGAACGTGTGTCATACGTCGAGAAATTTTCAACATGCTGAAAATTTCTCGACGTACTCGGCGTATGACGACCTATGCCAGAAAACTACGACGTATGCCAGCGTGCTATTAACGTATACAAAACTTACCCATAACGTATTCGATGTGTGCCAGCTTGGTTGGGCAAATTTTTCATATGTTGGAATACGCTGGCTAAAACGTCAAGGTGTGACAGCGGCTTGACACTTAAATGTCTAGTGCGGTAATGATTTGAATCGTCGAGCCGCAGCCTATTAATAGCCTACGCCACGTGATCGTTGGCGATACGCTGCCGCGCGCTATGCATAAGTTAGACTATCATTGGGCATAGATTGTGAACGCCGACAACACGCTCAGCATTCGTTGGTATAAGTTATCTATATGTGATTAAAACGTTCTGTGTGTGTTACTAATACGTTATGCATACGTCCAACACGTTGTTATACGCCCAAAACTTTAAACAAAACATCAATAGTTCAGCGTACGGCAGCGTTTTACATACATTTTGAGACCTTGCCATACGCTGGCTAAAACGTCAAGGTGTGACAGCCCCTTAAATGGTTAGGGTGGTGGGCTTGGGATCCTACAGCGATCCCAGAATCCTGAGTTCAAACCCCCCTCGGCTGTTGAATTAATACCAGGTGGGGTTGACTCTGCCTGTCATCCTTCCGAGGTCGGCTAAATGAGTTCCAGCTTGCTGGTATCCTGTGCTGGAGTGGCTACGTGTCTAAGATTGTGCCCAATATCCAAGAAGACTGCTTCGGCAGCACCAACGCTCTGCACAGAGTATGGTCCCGATGGATGGATGGATGGATGGATTATTCCCATGAATGTAAATATAATGTTGTGATATTAATGTGCACAGTGAACGACATCTGACCTTATCTTGTGTTCGTCGTTAAATATTAAGTGAACCACCGTTGTGATGATAGATTGGGAATCAGGGGAAATCGGGTGAGCTTGAATATCCTAGAGTGTGTTTGTAGGAATAGATCAACGTTAAGATCGACGAGGAACGGTGGATGCTCGGTGTGCAGAGTTCCACATGAACATGAGGACATGAATTATTGAAAAATCTTTGAGAAACGGACAGGGTTTCATATACTGCACGGACATCTACTAAGTAGAAGTGGAAATGCCTTTGACAAAAACCTCATAATTATGAACGTTTCTCCGTGACAGTTTTTAATTTCACTTCAAACCATTAAAATATTTGACAAACAACAGGGAAATTTTGGGATAATGAGAATCCTTCTTGTAATTAGAAACACCCTTTCCCCATTGGAGTGGCAGCGGGGTGGGGGGGAACTTGATTACGTCATATTATATTAGTAGCAAATACAACCTGTCGCTTCGGTGAGGAAATATGGAGGGGGGGGAGAGGAGGGAAGGAAGGGAGGGATTTGGGAGTGGAGGTGGAGAGAGGGAAGAGATGGGAGGGATTTTTTATTTTTTTGTATACCTTGTCGAGGCTCGTATGAGAGATAACACACAACGCACAGCAAGGGGGCATGAGACAAGAGGGGAGGCCAAAATAGTGGGGAACAGAGACATTAGGAGATCTGTGGAAGGGAGAGGGATGGGATGGGGAACATGGGGAATAGAACATGGACATTACGGGGACTTTCAGGAAGGAAAGCAGGGAATTTGAAGGAGGTGGGCTTGGGTGGATTATCGGGGGTAGAAAAGATCGAGGATTTGGATGGGGGGTGATAAGAGGTGGCGGTGAACAGCTGTTTTGAATGCCTGGAGGGAAGAATGGGATTGAATTGAGTGAGGGAATTCATTCCAAAGGTGGGGAAAAAAGAGGAATGAAAGAGTGAAGGTGAGCAGTGATTCGTGATTTTGGTAGTTTTACCAGAAGGGGGTTTTTGGCGGACCTTGAGCACCCTGCGGAAATGTGGTGGGGACAAATCACAGAGAGAGCAGGGGGAGGGGGGGCGAGGCTGGAGAGGAGACGGTAGAAGACAGAAAGACCACCGACCAGCCTGCGGTGAGAGAGTGAGAGGCCCAAAGACTCAGCCTCACTGCGGGAGATGCCGATGATCCAAAATGTCTTGGTTTCCACAGTGTGAAGCTGAGAAAGGTGAGAGGCAGGGGCACCAGCCCAGAGAGGTGAGCGGTACTCCATCAGGCTACGGATGAAAGATTTGGATGTGGTCAGGAGCTCAGATGGCCCTCGGAGGGACTTTGCACGATGGAGGATTCCCAGTCGGCGACAATCTTTGTGTGGCTTTCCCAGGAAAGATCATGGCAAATCGTGAGAACCAAAATTTTAATGAAAGGACTTCTTCAAGAGGATTGTTGAGAAAGTAGATTGGGCAAGGGGGCAGGGGTTTCAGATGGTCCTTTCGGAGAGGTATAGTGAGTGATTTCTCAGGATTGAAAGACATGTTCCACGTGTTGGACCAGTTTGTGATTTTATCCAGATCTGCAGTGAGCGAAGAAGCTGCTGCTTGCCGGTCTGAGGGATGACAGATGGTACAGCAGAGGGTGGAGTCGTCGGCAAAGAGAAATAGAGGATTTTCCAGAGAGTCCGAGAGATCATTGATGAAAACCAGAAAAAGAACAGGGCCCAGAACGCTACCTTGAGGAACTCCAGCCTGGACAGGAAGAGGGGATGAAAGAACTCCATTTAGGGCCACACGTTGACTGCGACAGGAGAGGAAGTCTGCGAGCCATGAGTGGAGATGGCCTTGAATACCATGGGAAGAGAGTTTGGTGAGTAGGGCAGGGTGCCAGACTGTGTCAAAAGGAGGAGGAGGGGCGGGGGAGGGGGAGGGGAGGGGCGGGGGAGGGGAGGGGAGGAGGAGGGGCAGGAGGAGGGGGAGGAGGGGCGGGGAGGGGGAGGAGGAGGGGCGGGAGGAGGGGGAGGAGGGGAGGAGGAGGGGCAGGAGGGGGAGGAGGAGGGGCGGGAGGAGGGGGAGCGGGAGGAGGAGGGGTGGGAGGAGGAGGGGGGGAGGAGGAGGAGGAGGGGAGGGGAGGGGAGGAGGAGGGGCAGGAGGAGGGGGAGGGGGAGGAGGGGCGGGAGGAGGGGAGGAGGGGCGGGGAGGGGAGGAGGAGGGGCGGGAGGAGGGGGAGGAGGAGGAGGAGGGGCAGGAGGGGCAGGAGGGGAGGAGGGGCGGGGAGGAGGAGGAGGGAGGAGGAGGGGAGGGGGAGGAGGAGGGAAGGAGGGGGAGGAGGAGGGGCGGGAGGAAGCGGAGGGGCGGGCGGAGGAAGGTGATGAAGCGGGGATGAGTTGGCGTCTAGGAGCAGGTAACCATGAGGGGAGGGATGTCAACTTGTGTTTGGTAGTGGGACTTGTGGAGAAGGAGGGGATGGGGGTGGTACTGCAGGATTGAATGAAATGGTGTACATTAATACAGCACATGGAGACTTTTGGGAGATGTCTATGAGGGTGGAGAGGGGAGGGGTTTGGAAAGAGGTAAGCATGAGAGGAGGTGGAGGGAAGGCAGCGTGAGGGCAAGGGAAGGTAAGGCAGTGTGAGGGGAAGAGAATGCGATGTGAGGGGACGTGAAGGGAAGGTAGCATGAGAGGAAGGGAAGATAACATAAGAGTAGGGGAAGGCAGCGTGAGGGGAAGGAAAGGGTGATAAAATGTGCCCAAACAGCAACATTTTCTTTTTAACCACCAGTTTGCATATAAAACCAGGCGGGAGCAATTAAAACCCATGCTCTCTACGTGGCAAAGGCCTGCACGCACACATGCATGCTCACACGTACGGTGATATTTGCACCCCTCCGGTCAGCTCACTCCGAATGTGATTCATACATGTTACAGTTCCTTCAATGGAGGGGGAAGGGTGGAGGAGCAGGAGAAAGGATGGGAGAGAGAGGCAGAGGGGTGGGATAGGGTGAGAGAGGTAGAGGGGTGAGAGGGAGGAGGTGAGTGAGAGGGGGGGGGGAGAGAGGGGAGGGAAATGTGCAGAGGGGAAGAGTGTAGAGGGGGAGATGAGAGTGGGGGCGGGGGGAGGGGAGGGGTTGAGGGAGTGGATTCCAGTGGATGTGGCGTCCATTTTAATGTCCATCCAAGAGACGGCATATACATTAATGAATCATCCTACCTGTGAAACACCGGGATGACAGTTCATACCTGGGTCAGGATTCGAACCCAGCTAGACGACTTGGAGTGAGCGTATGCACCTCTTGGCTATCCTGCCGTGATGTGGCAATTCATTGCTTGTAACCAAAAACATTTTTTACTCCTTTGAATCATCTAATTTATTTTGCCTTCTTAACACCGGAGATGTCCGCACAGACAACCGTGCCACAGTATCAACATGGAGGCTTGTAGAGATCGAAGCCTGTAGAGTGCTCCAAGCAAACACTCCAATGACACAGTTGAAGAAACTTTTTAAAATGAAACGTTCAATTTTTCACATGTATTTATCTAGCGAGACCGAAGTGACGGGTCATATAATGAAAGAAGATCACACAAAAAGGGGAAACGTGATGTAAAATAAAATTGCACAGCCACTGTCCAATGCACCACAGAACAATGCAGGCGAGTCGCACCGGAACTTTGTTCAAGTCGATTGATATACAGGAGACCCTCGTGTAACGTGGGGGATGTGTTTTTTATTATATATATATATATATATATATATATATATATATATATATATATATATATATTCAAGGCTCATATAATAGCTAATACAGAGAACATACAACAAGGGGAGCAGGAGACAAGAGGGACGATAGAGGCAAGCACAAAACAGTGAGGAATAGACACATGAGGAGATCTGGGGAAGGGAGAGGGATGGGGTGGGGGTATACAGGGTAAACAACATGGAAACAACAGGGACTTTCAGGAAGGAAAGCAGGGAACATGAAGGAGGTGGGTTTGGGGTGGATTAAGAGGGGTAGAAAAGATCGAGGTTTTGGGTGGGGGAAGATAAGAGATGGTAGTGAACAGCTGGTTTGAAGGCCTGGAGGAATGAGTGTGATTGAAGAGAGTGGGGGATTTTGTTCCAAAGGTTTTTTTCAGAGTTTGTTCGAAAGGTGTTCTTGTGAAACGTCGAGTGTTATCCAAAAACGTGATATAGGCGCAATATTTAACATGAAAAATCTGGGTTAAGTTTCAAACAGAGAAGATTTCAAACTTTTAAGGTTGAAGACCAACATGAAAACCTCTACCAAGCAGTAAACAATGACTTCATGAAAACATAACAAACTAGAAGGGCACTCGGTAGAGCGAAATCCTCCACCACACAATGCTTGATCCACGAGAGCATATTTGGCCCAATACATTTTTGAAATTTCACACTATACAGTACTGTATCGATTTTGGCCAAATCTCTCAATGGCGAAGAATCACTTTTAAAATTAAATAATTCTCGTTGGATCTTCGGAAGATTTGGCTCTTCACCACAATTGAATTAATTCTTCCTTGTCACACACCCAACCTCTCTACCAGGTTTCATCCAAATCTGTCCCCAATTTTTGGAGATATCGTGCTTTATATCGTTTTGGCCCCGTCTCTCAATGGTGAAGAATCACTTTTTTAAATTCTAGTAGTCGAATCCGGATCTGGATCTTCACCAAAATCTAATCAGTTCGTCTTTGCCACACACTGAAACTGTCCACAAAATTTCATCCTGATCCTTCCACAACTTTTTGAGATATCCTGTACACCGACAGACAAACAAAGACAAGCCGGTAGGCGGCGATGGGTCGCCGAGCATGGAAACTATAAGATATAGAGCAAAATGGATGTCATATAGCGGATAGGGAATCACCTTAAGATTATGCATATCAAATCTCATCCAGTTCCATCTCCTGATAACTACTTGGTATCCATTTGAATGAAAAGTATCGAAAATGCAGTTTGAAATCGGAAATCCCCAAAGTTCGAGGGGGTGCTGTTGGTGAACAAAGATCTCAATCGAAAATCCGGCTTGATCGTTTGTGCACAATGTATTCCAGACGATTAGTGTGAATTTTCATGACCATCCGACCATAACCCCAGGAGGAGTAGCATTTGGTGCGAAGGCACCTCCAGCTCTCGCATATTATTGATTTTTGCACTAATTGACCTTTGACCCCTGACCTAAGCGAAATCGGTCAGTATGTCCTGAGGCAAAGTTGTAGTACTCATTGAGTACCATGAACCTGCAAAGTTTCATTCGTATCGATGCACTCAGCTGGTTGCCAGGGGGCCTTCAATTTTCGCCAATTTTCGCGCATACCCTAATTGTAGGGGGCGCTGCGGGTAAAGTTTTCCATATATCACAAAAACCGGAATATATTTGATAGAGCATCACCTGTAGATCATTCGTGCCAAATTTCATAACCCTACGTGGGATAATGACTTTCGGAGTTGATTTCGCGTGAACAGTACCGATTTTGAAGGTTTTTCGGTTTTTGCTAGGGAACCAAAACGTCCCGAGCAACCATCACAATTTCCAAAGCACAAGGTCATAAGATGTACCTACCACCTGAGGTTGGTCAAAATCCACCCACGTTTACTACCAATTATGCTGATGACAAACGAACAAACATCCAAACAAACAGACAGAATTACTGACAATAGAGGTCACCTATTTCGGCGACCCAATAGACAGGGGTGAAAACATAACCTCCTTCACCTTCGGTGGCAGAGGTTATAAAAACATTAAAATGAATTACTTTTTAAATAGTGTTGTCATGATTGGGGTTGGATACAGTACGTATTGCTTGTGGCATGCTTCTTCAGGTGTGGCAGTCTGTGCAGTTCAGGTTGAAGGCTCAGAAGATGAAATGAAGGCTGATTCGCTTTGGATTTTTATGAAGAACTTCATAATGGAGAATCGAGTGGCTGCCTTCATTTTCTGTTTGTAGACCTCCTTGTAACATTTTAGGACATTCTCCATCTCCCTCCGCACCTTGGAACTTCTCATGCAGTCGGGATCATGTTCATCAAAGATGGCCATGGCTTCATCGACCAATATGAAACCTTCAGCCGTGACCTTCGTCGTGAGGGTTTTAACAGGCACAACATCCTCATGACTTGATTCTGATTCCTCTCTGATGTGCTACTCCTCCAGAGCCAGAAGATCTTCATTGCTGAACTCCTCCCTGTGTGAGAGAAACAAATCCTCAACATCATCTTCATCAACCTCCTCAAATTCCTCTTTCAAGGCCATGTCCACAATCCGTTGCCATGCTTTCCTGACTTCAGGCTCCGTGAAACCTCTGACCTCAATCACTGCCTCAGGCTGCAGTTCATGGAGATGAAGATGATGGAGATGAAAGTGCGGCTGAGCATGTATTTCCAATAAAGTCCAGTTTCGTCGAGGTTAAACACCTGGCTTGGTGTCTCATCTCCATCCACATTACTGATTTGAAGACAGCTGCAAATTTTTTGGCAGCAGCTTGATCTGTAGCTGCAGCTTCCCCAGTCAACTTGAGATTGTGGAATGTATGGCGACTCTTCAAGCACTCGAACCACCCATGACTGGCAGCAACAAGCACGAGATCATTGATATCTTTGGTTAGATCGCCAGCAAACTCCTCACCTTCTCTTGAATGTCCATTCCAGGCAAGGGCATTTTCTGTTGGTTCTGATACTCTGCCCACGTGGTCAGCATCTTCGCCATTTTCTCAATCATATCAGGTCGAGATTTTGCAGTTTGGGTAACACTGAGATTCGATGTTGTCTGAGCACTCATGGATTTTATCACGATTGTCACGAATGGTTCTCACTGTAGAATCACGAAGTCTCATCTCTTTTTTTTAATATCAATGCTGCACTCACCTCTATCAAACAAATCTAAAACTTCTAATTTCACCTTCAATGAATGAGACTTTCTTGACTTCTTCGGTTGATTATTATTTCCAATCCCACTTGTTACATGCTTTGCAGCCATAGTTTTGGTCAATGTGAGTGAATGACTCTCTCAGAATGACAGAGCATGGACGACATGCTCAGAAGGATGGAGCACAAATGACTCACACTGGATGATGTCACACTGTTGTTATTAACCTCCGCCATCTTCGAAGATGGATGGAGGTTACTGTTTTTACCCCCTTTCTGTTTGTTTGTTTGTTTGTTTGTGAACAGTATTACGGAAAAACTCCTCGACGGATTTCGACGAAACTTGGTGGGGGGGGGTTAGGTATGGTCCAAGGATCATGCCATTAAATTTTGGACTTGGTCCCCCCCCCCAAAAAAAATTGTTAGAGAAAAAAAAAATTTTTTTTTGCATTTCTACATGTTTTAAGTGATTTCCAACCCCCCCAAATTTTTTTTTACCCCCCCCAACAAAAAAAAGAGAATTTTTTTTTTGCATTTCTACATGTTTTAAGTGATTTCCAACCCCCCCAAAAAAATTGTTACCCCCCCCAAAAAAATTGTTACAGAAAATTTTTTTTGCATTTTTACATGTTTTAAGTGATTTCCAACCCGCCCCCCAAAAAAAATTGTTCCCCCCCCAAAAAAAAGAAAAAACTTTTTTTTGCATTTCTACATTTGAAGTGATTTCCAACCCCCCCCAAAAAAATTGTTAGAGAAAAAAAAAATTTTGCAACTTTTTTTTCAACAAAATTTCGATTTTTTTTTTTTTTTGCATTTTTACATGTTTTAAGTGATTTCCAACCCCCCCCCCCCCAAAAAAAATGGAGAAAAGAACTATAACTCTCAACACTGTTGACATATTTAATGAATAAGATATAAGGTTCACTTGAGTGACCCAGCAGTATTGGCGGCGGAGGTTTTGCACTCTCCCGAGTGCTCCCCCTCTAGTTGTTGGTGTTGTATTAAATCTGAACTGCAGCAAAAAAAGCATTATCAGAACACAGGTTGTACAAGTGTCGCCAGTACAGTGTTCCATCCATTCAATGGGACCATACTCTGTGCAGAGCATTGGTGCTCCCTAAGCAGTCTCCTTGGCTATTGGGCACAATCCTGGATGGGTCACCACTCTGACACAGGACACTAGCAAGCTGGCACTCATTTTGCTGACCTCGATAGGATGACAGGCAGTCAACCCCTGCTGGAGTTAATTCAACAGCCAAGTGGGATTTGAACTCAGGATCACTAGAATCCCAAGCCCACCACCCGAACCATTAAGCTAACACCAGGCATAGCACAGTGTTCAGTGACAGTGCAAGTATTGTAGAGTGCCTGCCAAGTGACTTAAGCACTCAAGGAAGCACTCCATTGAAACATTTGATAAGGAACAGCTGGCTTGGCAAGCAATTAGCGATACGTCATATTAAGGACACCTCCCGGAGACGTCAAAATGTCAAATATATCCGAATTAGACAAATTAACACTATTTCTTTTAGCATTCGGCACTGCTGCTAAGTTCAATTCTGGAGCTTAAATTTTGTAATTCCGTTTAGTTAAAGAGATTCTTGAAGTTATGGCATGTGTGGAAATGAAATAGAGACATGAACGCCGGCGTCTCTGAGCGTTTATAAGCATTGCAATGAATCCAGCAATTCGTAGCGATGATGAACAGACATTTGATGATATGAGTGAGGAAAGTGGAAAAAAAACTTTATCTTTAAGAAATAGTTGTGGCCTGTTCCAAGCTGAGGCATGGTTCAGCAGGCCAAAAAACATGGCAGCTTAAGACTCCAGCGAGGTTACCCAGGAAACGCCCGAAGACCTAGACAGCGAGGTGGTTGAGCATCGCGTGATGAAGGATATAATTAAATAAGGCCGTTAATTATCTTCAAAAGGGGTGTTTTAATTAACCCAAACACCCAATTTTCACTCTTGCACTTCCTTGGAGTTTTCTTAGTGTGCATGCAAAGTTTGAGCTGCTAGGTTTTAATTGATTTGTGGTTTTGGAGGTGACACACACACATACACACACACACACACACACACACACACACACACACACACACACACACACACACACACACCAGATAAAGAAGGATGTATTATTGACTCAATTTAAAATGCAACATGCAAAAAAGCAAGAAAAATAGTTCTGTGGTTTCTGCTGAAATTGAGTTCGAATCTCTGCACCACAACATTTCTGGCAACATATATCATGTCCCATATCCCTGAGCTGAATGTTTAATATTCCTCACTGAATATTTCACCAACTTAAGTATAAAATGGCAAGATGAATCTTACTATTAATTTGCTAATTGGTCACTGGCTTTGACACCGACACAAATATTTATTACGGACCCTCAGCATCAAAAGGCAACACATATCGAACAAACACTTTCAAATGGAGCACCTCGCTGCCATTAGAGCATTTAAATTGTATCAGATGTGGCAATAAATGTGAATTGTTGCTCCCAGCTTGCCGGCTTGATGGCAGAAGACGCCGTTGGAATTTTTGCCGTGTCCATCCCTTCCCCGATTAGATCCCATGCGGACACGGGGCAACTTGCTTGTGCATGTAAAATTTCAAGTTTAATGTGCAAGAAAAAGTTGAACAAATAACTTCAGGTTTTTGAAAAAAAACAAAAGTCAGCTAAAGTATTAAATCCCAAATATACTGAAGTATGAAATGCATGGTTAACATCTATCTATAATTCCAGCAATGTGTGTGTGTGTGTGTGTGTGTGTGTGTGTGTGTGTGTGTGTGTGTGTGTGTGTGTGTGTGTGTGTGTGTGTGTGTGTGTGTGTGTGTGTGTCTGTTTGTCTGTTTGTCTGCGACCGCCGGTCCGATCTGATTGAAACTTGACAGGAATATTTCTGGGGACCCGCGGATGTGTCTTTTCGAGGTTTGATATTAATCGGACGAGCGGTTCCCAAGTTACGGCCATTTATCTGTCGACCAATATCTGCAAGAGAGGGGGACGGGAGAGGGGGGGATGAGAGTGGGGGCAAGCGAGGGGTGAGAGAGGGGGCGAGAGAGGGGGCGAGAGAGGAGGCGAGAGTGGGGGGCAAGAGAGGGGGCGAGAGAGCGGCGAGAGAGGGGCGAGAGAGGGGGGATGAGAGAGCGGGGGCGAGAGAGAGGAGGGCGAGAGAGGGGCTGCACATACTGGGACTCACCTATGGGCCCGTTACTAGTATCATGTAATTCACAGAAGTTTATTTCACATTCACCATGATAATTGAAGATTTCACAGATTTTTCTCAAGTCCGTTGATGGAGTTTGGAATGTAATCCAGATGAATAATCCACCGTTTCTAATCGTGATGCTTGAACAGAATGAGCTTTGAAATCTGCTTTCTCACACGAGTATCGATGAGAAGATTGTGTGACTCGCTTCATAACATGAAACAACTTGATCTCTGCATAGTATGAGGATGCCACCTTCACAAGCATGTAAACATGATTGTCATCTACTGCTGTGTCCAACACATGGCTGTGCAGTTCTGGGAAGAGCGCTTGGCTGTCAGCAGACGTGCTCAGGACAGTCATCAATATGGCCGTGGAGGTCCCATCACTCAGCACCCTGTTTCAGGTCGTCCACCTGATGTTTTCAAATAATAATAATATTATTACTCCATTTCTCAACATACGGTGAGAATGGCAGATGATGGCTTCTCCAAGCATCCCCTGTCCTTCATGTCCCCAAAATGGATGAATGGTATCCGTTGTGGCTGTCAGTGCTTGAGTGCGTGACAGGCGGTTGATTCATCACTTCAACATCCTAACCACAAAACCAGCATGATAAGCTTCGGGAGCTTCTTTGTATTGCGAAGCTGTTTCAAAGTTTGCGACGTCTGCAGTGTTATGTTCGCCGTCGAATGGGCGTTCTTGTCCGCAAGTGATGCTTGCCGGCATTGCTGATTGGAGATTGCATTTGAGTTGCATGAAGAATGACGGTGTCATCTCTCAGCAGACAATTGCCCTTACCATTGTTCACATTATGTCATCACTTAGCACTTGTAAGGTTGCTTGAAACTCCATGGCAGTCGGATTGTTATTGAACCCCCTTTGTGCAGCTATTGCTGCAGAAAAAAGAAACAGTTCTCGGTGGTCTTCGCTTAATTTGTACGTAAGAAGGTATTTCATGGCGGGCATTTGGGGGCAGCTACAAGTTCCATCAAAATGTTGGCGATACTTGGAATACTTGCAAGAAAGCCAACAAATCCACTTTTTCTGGGACTCAAGTACATGGGGTTACCAGCCCCATCCTTCAAACAGACGATGAATGGCTTTTAGCTTCTTGTAGGATATTCAGTGTTCATTCTTTGTACACCATTTTCATTGAGGCCATTCATGAGTCTCTTTCAAAAGGGGATTCCTGCAATTGAGAACGTCAAATATTTTGTCAATTTGTCTCATAAATTTGCCATTGCCATGCAGCCTTTCAACTACAGCAGCTTCAGTCCCTCGTACTGCAAGGTATTTCAGTCCCTCGTACTCCGGTATTGCAAAGCGCCTGCCATACTTGCATTGAAAACTTGTGCCCAACTTGAGATGGGTTGGACGGACGAGGGAAAGAGGGATCCATATACCGCATACGTCCATGGTCACACCGAGAGATTGCATCATTTTGAAATGATAAGAGGGTCCATCGCATGTCAGGGAGAGGGCCTGTACACCTCCTGCATGAATTATGTGCAGGCATTCTGTGATCATTCGCTTGTTCTTGTCTGCTCATACCGTCTACTAGAATATATCCTCCTGGTAAAATCAAAATCACTAACTTCAAGCAAATCAATAGTGTGCTTTGCAGCGACACTGCTCATTCAAGAAAAAGTAACAGGCAAACAACGCTGCAAAATGAATAGACTAGGCCCCATGAACAGAAAACAAACACAATCATGGAAACCGAAACTGGAGACACAGAGAGAATGAGAATGGCACTCAATAGAGCGCAGACCCTCTGCCAGGCTGAACAGTTTGCATTTTGTATCCCACTGATAGGCCAGGCCAGATCAGATCTGTGACTTGCTACAGATACCACGTAAACCTGTGTTAACCTGTTTAATCATCGGATTGTCGGCGACTAAACCTTCTCCCCCACCAGGTTTTCTTGTAAGGAGGGTGTATGGATATGGATACACCCAGTAGGATTAAAAAAAAAAACAACTGTCAAAAGGTGGAGGAGCAACTTGTGAACCAACGGCCATCCTTGTCTCGTGTCCATCTGTCTGCGGACGTCCTCCTGCAGTTGAGTTACCTTTATCTCAGAGGTTGGTAGCAGAATTTGCGCACCGACCACCGTAGAACGCTTCATTTTGCAAAACACAAAAAATGCAAATAAAAATTAAAACCCACTCTGTGGGTTTATCCTGTGCATCTGCCCTGTGACAGATGACGGGATTGGGGCAAAGCCTTCGGGACCCCCACTCTCTGATGATATTAGGAAAAGCATGGGGTAACTTTCCTGGGTCAGATTGCGGTAGAGTGTGTCAGAGTGGTGCTGAGGTGTCATCCACCAGACGGCGGTCTCCTTGGGTTAACCTGAGGCGGTCCCTTCGGGTGGGTGCCTGGAATGTCCTATCCCTAAGAGAGGATGATCACCTGTCTCTGTTATCATCTGAGCTCAAGCGTTTGGACATCGGTATTGCAGCTCTCTCTGAGGTTCGGAGACCGGATTGCGGCGAGATCATGGCGGGTGGTTACACCTACTATTGGTCTTGTCGCTCTGATAGTTACCATGCCCAAGGAGTTGCTGTAGCTGTGTCCAACAAGCTGACACCAACTATAACTGCGGTAACACCAGTCAATGAGCGTATTATGAGACTATGAATTTGTCACTCCTTGGGTGTCATTTCCCGAGTCTCCGTATATGTTCCGACCGAGGCAAGTGATCTCATCATGAAGGACTCATTTGATGCCACGCTCAAGTCTGTGGTTGATCAGTGCCCCAGGCGAGATACTCTTCTAGTCTTGGGGGATTTCAATGCATCGACTGGAACTAATAGGAAAGGCTATGAGACATGTGTTGGTCCCCATGAGTCTGGAACTGTGAATCAGAATAGCATTAAGTTCCTTGACTTTGCAAGAAGTCATGGACTTAGGGTGGCCGGTTCAAGGTTTCAGCACCCACTGGCTCATCGCTGGACTAAGTATTCCAACGCTGGTGGTGTGGCAAAAGAGGTTGACCATGTGCTCGTTGATCATCACTGGAGTATGATCTAAAACTGCGGAGTCCACCAGAGTGCTCAGTTTCTCAATACCGACCACAGGCTTGTTGTAGCATATATGAAGTTGCAGCTTAAATCCTGGAGAATGGTACCATCCCAGCCTAGGCTGGATGTTGATAAGTTCAAGGATGAGAGGTAGCTGAGGAGTGTGCGAACAGGCTGAGTGGAGATTTGGTAGATCTGGGTGCTTTAGGGAATCCTGAAGAGTTGTGGATGCCATCAAGACCACCTTCCTTGATGTTGCTGGTGGATGTCTAAGAACTCACTGTTGAGCGAAGAATAATTTTGTCTCTCAAGGGACACTGGATACCATTGAACAGAGTCACAGGGCCAGGCTGAATGGCAGAGCTGAGCTGTTCAAGGAGCTGCGACGTAACACTGTGTGTACGCCAAGGGTGGACAAGGAGGCCTATGTGCGAGGAATCTGTGAGGGGTAGAGCATCACCTGTGGTCAAGTGATTCTTGTCCTGCTTACAGGGGATTTCACGCGTTGCATTCCTCCAAGCCCGTCCCTTGGTGTACTACAATTAGAGCAGAATGTGGTGGACTCTAGACAGAGGAGTCCGAAGTGAAGGCCCGCTGGGCTAGTTACTTAGAGCGGCGGTACCAGGCTGATCCACCAGCCATTGAGTTGGATGTCAGGGGTGTTACTATCGCCATTGCTGACCCTGCAATCAACAGTGGTACACCTTCATTTATGGAAACACAGGGTATGGTGAACCGGTTGAAATGGGGGTAAAGCTCCAGGGATCTGTGGCATCCATTCTGAACATCTCAAGGCTGGTGGAAATGCTGTACTCATGTCGTTACATGCAGTTCTGTGCTCTGCCTTCAACACAGGCATCATCCCAACTGACTGGAAGAGGAGCCTTGTTTCCCCCGCTCTGGAAAGGAAAGGGTGTTTTCCAGGACTGCAACAACTACCGAGGGGTGATGCTGCTCTCAGTGCAGGGCAAGATCTTTGCTCGGATAATTATTTATAGGGTCCACCATCTGAGAGAGCACCAGCACCCAGAGCAGTTCAGCTTTACCCAAAAGAGATCAACAATTGACTGTATCCTTGCTCTTTAGGTCCTCACCTGAAGCAGACGAGAGTTTTGGCAGGGGCTGCTCTCTGCCTATGTTTATATCTGCAAAGTGTTTGATTCAGTGAATCAGGACAACCTCTGGAGGATTCTTGGTCTTCGTGGGGTGCCACCAAAACTGATCAATCTTATTTCTGAACTCTACTCTGGTACTGAGAGTGCTGTGAAGTGTGGTGGTACCATCTCTGACTTATTTCCAGTTGTTACTGGAGTTCGTCAGGGGTGTGTACTGGCCCCCACACTTTTCAACACTTGTATGGACTGGATTCTGAGAAGGATATCAGAGAGATCAAGCTGCAGTGCAACATTTGGGAATGTCAAGATCTTTGACCTTGATTTCGCAGATGATGCAGTCATCTTTGCGGAGATGCTGGATATCCTTTTGAGGGCCTCGGGCTGCTGAATGAGGAGTAAGAGTTGCTGGGACTATGGGTTTCCTGGGTCAAAACTAAGATCCAGGCTTTCAATGACATTTTGGATGCTGCTATCTTGTCTGTTCCTGTTTGTGGTGAAGATGTTGAGGTCACCGAGAGAGAGGCACTTTCCTGAGAAGTGATATTCATGTCTCTGCGTGTTGTGAGCCAGAGGTTGATAGATGTCTGGATCAGGCCTGGGGAGTCATGGATTCACTGGATCATGGGCTGTGGCACTGTCACGACCTGTGCAGGAGGTCAAAATTCCGAGTCTTTGAGTCCTTGGTGCTTCCAGTCTTGCTCTATGGATGTGAAACTTGGACTCTGACTCAGGATCTGAGGATGAGACTTCACTTCTTTGGTACCAGGTCTCTTCAGAGAATATTGGCTATCGCTGGCACACTTTGTGTCCACCGAGGATTTGCAGAGAGAGATTCAGATAAGATAAGTTACATGTATAGTCTGTGAGTGTCAGGCGTGGCTGCATGGGCGTGTGGCTCATTTCCCTGATGCTCATCCTGCTCACTGGATTCTCTCAGCAACGGAGCATCACGGCTGGAGGAGGCTAATGGGCGACCACTAATTGATGAAAAAATAATAATAAAATGAGCAAAAATGCCAAACTTTAAAAGCCAAGGCCCGGATGGAATTCCAAACTTCTGACTAAAGCAACAAGATCCTCTACATAATCACCCCACTCGAGCATTCAACAAACTTATCCAAGGGGAGGAGGTAATGGATGAGTGGCTCACACAGGGTAACTCCTTCCTCATTCCAAAATCGGAAGAAACCCAAGTACCTGACAAGTACAGACCAATAACATGTCTACCAACAACGTACAAACTTCTGATAGGAACCATCACAGAAATTATATTTCACCATCTAACACAACAAGGAGGCCAAATTGCAGAACAAAAGGGATGCAAGAGAGGATGCTACAGAACAACAGAGTACCTATCACTAAACAATGACGTGAACAGAGTCTAAGAACTGCAAATTTGATTGGTCGTGATGACGTAAAGTACCACAATATTTTATTGAAGTCCTGCTAAACGGAAGAGTTTTGAAAATGCAAAAAATGTGATTTGTGATTTACAGTGTTAAGGAATAAAATTAAATTGAAATAAAATAAAGATTTTAAAGGTTGTACAAAAATATTTTTCAGAAGTTCACTGCCGTTGACGCAGTGTTTTTGCACCACCCACCCTACTTAACACGTTTACATTAGTTATTCGTGCCTGTTGTTTGTGTCCTTTATAACATCCTGAAAACCAATCAGTTTCCTGTTTGCAATTATTTTCAAATTTGTTTGACTGCCAGACAGGCAGAGTGAGGAAAAAAAAAAAAAACATTCGCACCTGTGTACGGAGGAAGTGGTTCAGTGTGAAATTTTTCATATGAAATTAGAATGACCCGTTAGAAACGTTAAAAAATATACACTTTGGAACCACTTCGAATTAAACACGGTGGGTGAGAAAGGCTATTCTTCTTCATTTTTGATGGACGGATGGACAGACGGATGGAAGAAAGGACATACCCGAATATTGAAGCGGCTTCACTGCTTAACAATAATATCACTCCTCTCTGCGGATGTGCATTCAAAATGAATTCAGCGCCAAAGTACTGCTCAACAACCGGTTCATTCTCTGATTAATGTTCCGGTTCAAGTTCTTTTTCCGATTAATGTTCCGATTCTGTGCTGAAAATATAACATTCGATTGAAATTAAGTTGTTCCTCGATTATAAACTGGCGTTTGTAGGCAGACAGACACAGTGAACCAATTGCCTAACCCCACTTTTCGCTTCGTGTGCATTGGGGTAACAGGACCATACTCGAAAATTGTAAAATGAGAAGACTTAAATTGTCCACAGCATCGATAGTCCGTTCAAAATAATTCTTATGGTGGTGTTTCACATTCATGGATGATACATTCGTTTTGTGTGTTGCCTCTGGCTGCTGGTTTGCATCATTGCTGAGAGCACGGCTGCACCACCGATGCAATGCCCCCTGCTGGTTAGGGCAACAACTGGTAATTTGTTCATGGTGCCAACAATGGCTCACCTACTATTTGCAAAGGACACCATGGAATATTTAAGGTCCACCATCTAATGCTGGCAGGACTTCGGTTTAACATGAATCCAAGAGACAACACATACATTGATGAATCGCTCTGCCTGTGAAACACGTTACTTGTAAGTTACTCATAAGTCGAAACACGTCGAGGTAATGTTTAGCATACCCGAAACTTATTTCTAACCTATGAGTAACGTTTTGTAAGCACGCTACACGAACGTTGTTCACACTTTGCAACACGTTACTTGAAAGTACTACTACCACCTCTACTACTACTACTACCAACATCGACATCAGTAAATTCTCTCGAACTACTACTACTACTACTAATAACATCGACATCACTAAATTCTCTCGAACTGCTACTACTACTACTACTACCAACATCGACATCACTAAATTCTCTCGAACTACTACTACTGATACTACTACTACTAACATCGACATCACTAAATTCTCTCAAACTACTACTACTAATAACATCGACATCACTAAGTTCTCTCGAACTACTACTACAACTACTACTACTACTAACATCGACATCACTAAATTCTCTCGAACTACTACTGCTACTACTACTGCTACGACTAATACTAATACTACTACTACTAACATTGACAACACTAAATTCTCTCGAACTACTACTACTACTACTACTACTACCAACATCGACATCACTAAATTCTCTCGAACTACGACTACTGCTGCTACTACTACTACTACTACTAACATCGACATCACTAAATTCTCTCGAACTACTACTAATAACATCGACGTCACTAAATTCTCTCGAATTACTACGACTACTACTACTATTATTACTACTACTACTACTACTACTACTACTACTACTACTACTACTACTACTACTACTACTACTACTACTACTACTACTGCCACTGCTGCTGACATTGACATCTACTCAACATGGAGTCTGGAACACTGACGGGTTCTTCTTGTGAAGCCCATTTGTATATACCAATTCCCCTAAACGCTGCCAATACGCCATTATACGGTAGCTGTAAGTTAGAAACACGTTCAGTAAGTTCTGTGGTCGTCCGGAAGACGTCAATCAAATTCGTCTACATACGCCAATGTGCGTTTGAGATACGTTACACATAGGTTCAAAGCACGCTACTCATAGGTTCAAAGCACACTACTAATAGGTTCAAAGCACGTTACTCGTAGGCTAAAAATTAAGTTTCGGGTATGCTAAACATTACCTCGACGTGTTTCGACCTATGAGTAACTTATAAGTAACGTGTGGCCGACGTGTGTAAACGATTGCGGAGCGTGCCGAGAACTTATGCCAGCGTATGAGGAACTTGTGAGCCATACGTCGAGTACGTCCTAAAATTTTCAACATGCTTGAAATTTCACGACGTACTAGACGTACCACGTAATATGCCAGCGTACTTCATTGTTTTTCATCGTGCTCCCAACGTATACACAACTTACCCATACCGTATTCGACGTGTCCCAGCGTTTTAGACACATTTTTCATAGGTCGGCATACGCTGGCGAAATTGTCGAGGTGTGACTGCGATTTTGACACTTCCAATTTTCAGGCGGTTATGATTTAAATCTGCGTGCGGCAGGTTTTTAACAGAGAACGCCACGAGTTCGTCGGAGATACGTGCAGCGCGCTATGACTAAGTTAAACTATCGTTGGGCAGAGGTTGTGAACGCCGACAACAGGCTAAGCATTCGTTGGTATAAGTTATCTTTAACACAACGAAACGTTCTGTGCCCATTACTAATACGTTATGCATACGACCAACACGTTATGAATATGACCAAAACTTTAAAAAAAAACCTCAAAACTTCAGCGTACACCAACGTTTTACGTGCATTTTTATACGTTGCCATTCCTGGCTAAAACGTCAAGGTGTGACTGGGCCTTTAGAAACAGAAAGTATGAGTCACCTTCTCTTGGGATGTAAAAAAAAACTCATGTCAGAACAGCTGTACACCTCGAGGTCATCACAAAGGCAAAACAGGACAACATCACAAACTTTGACATCCCAGTTCCAGGAAACTCATGGAGACAGAAAACAAAAGCAATCATTTAAAACAAGGAAGGAACAGTCATGTACGACCTGATGAGCTCATCGAATGTGAACATAGAAAACAAAGCATTGCGACTGGATATACGAAGTACTGATATACAAAAAAAAGAAACGACGGCATTGCTAATTGAGATGTCAGTACGCAGTGATTTTGGCCTAAATTATGCAGAAATCAAGAAAATGACCAAATACCAAGATGTCAAAAATAAAATGAAAAAAACCCCTGGAAGTTGAAGAGATCCGAAATTGCACCAGTGATCATTGGAGCAACAGGAATGATGAAGAATAACTTTACAGAGATCTTAAAAACCATCCCTGGGAATATTACTACAAATGAACTGCAGTTGGAAGCTGTCCAGTGGCTCAGTGAGGTTTCTCAAGAGATCCCTCAGAACAAAACTTTATGAACAAGAAAATTTCTCAGTTGGGTCCATGAATCATGATCCCTTAATAAAACAGAGGTGGATACTTTGACTGCTCGGAGGACTCCATTTCACCTTTTAAAACCTGGATATGGAGATAACAACCAACGACACACACACACACACACACACACACACACACACACACACACACACACACACACACACACACACACACACACACACACACACACACACCTTTACTTGAACAATGCAACGAGTTTCTTGCATTATCTCTAACATTTGTGCTTTATTTAATGTTTCTAAATATTCGGTGCGTTATTTTTCCGTTCATTGATACTTGCACTGGAGATTTATTTCTCTTTTCTGTTTTGCAGAAGAAAAGATCCATCAGCTTTGATTTAAATAACTGTTTTAAGAGAGAGGATCAGGTTTGTAAGGCATTAAAATAACAGGATAATTGCTGATTCATAACTTCACTAGCTACCAGCAGAGGTTCCACGTATTTAAGTCGATTGTTTTACCTATTTGCATTTTATCTCATGCCTTTATTTTTCAGACGAGTTTAGTTTTTAGAAAGATTTGTAACTTGTGAACAAGAATGACATTGATGTTTTTTGTGTTTTTTTTACCATATTAGTGGCTCTCTTCCTCGTGTGTGACCATCTGAAGCCGTCAACTTGGCAAACTCATTAATCTCTGACAGTGAGCTTCCAATGGGAAATTAATAAATGAATGTGTAAATAATAATGAATTCGATTATTGCAAATAAACTTCCATGGGATTGAGTGCTTGGCACGAAACCAAGCAGACAACGTATCCAGTGGAATTACAATGATAATGCTAAGTGATGGATGATTGGAAAATATAGAAGGTAGACAATAAGTATGACATATGTAATGTTTTGGTTTGTAGAGAAGGTTTAATGACCAGGACATAATGAAAAGTGTTGGTAATTAAACCTGCTTTAGACACCAAAACACTTCACGCTACATATAAACAGGTCAGTAAATTTTTAATTTACATTTCACCTTCACCATCATGAATTCGATCTTGACTTTCCATTACCTCTAGGATGGTGACAAAAATAAATATTGTTCCTGCTTTATGTCCAATAGGCTAATGGCCTAGATGTGCTCTTGGCTGATTTACACCAAATAAACTCTTAAAATCCAACTTTACCAATTCCTATCTGGTTTTTTTTTACATCATAACAAGCATTATCTACTTGTGTCAATACTCTCCCATCATCTGATGCATTTTAATTTAATTTCTTCTTCCTTTTCCTCTCTTCGTCCCTTTTCTATTTTATATCCCCACATTTTTTGAGAGAAAAAAAAGAGGAGATATTGTAATCGGCTCCAAGTGTCCATCCATCTGTCATCTCCTCCTGAGCAGTTTACTTTTTGCTTTACTTTATACATGCTTTTTGAAAAAAATTAGTCCTGTCTAAATATAATATGTACTATAACAGTCCTGTCTGTCTCCGTCTGTCCGTCCATCATGCTATCTCCTCCCAAATGGCTCGAGAGGAATTCACCAAACTTGGTAGTTATGATCACCACATAGCACGACGGTGCAAGAGCAGCATCATTTTGGCCCATCCCTGGGGTGGGATCAAAAGTTCAAATTCTAAAAAATGCAATTATGGGCACATTTTTAAATTAAACTTTGTATGTGCAATCAACATTGGGGGATACATGATAATGCAATTATCAATTGCAATTATCGATAATAATTATCAGTTATAAATAAATATCAATTGCAAAAAATGCAATTCAGCAGCTATTCCACAGCCCTCAAACACATCGAGGCGCAGCCAAGTAAGTGACCCTTACAGAAATGTTTCAGTAAAATCACTTCTCCGAAGAGAGATAGATAATGGAAGAGAGGAATAGAGGGATTAAAGAGATGAAGAGAAGAAAAAGCAAGAATTTGAATGAATAAAGAGAATTCTGAAAAAAAAGAGGAGAAAGAAATGTGAAAGGAACAAAGAACAAGATGTTGGGAAGAATGCGGACAGATATATTTCAGCAATTACTCCCCAGGCTCAAACTGTTGGAAACTGACCCATCTCTCCTCACCTCACTTAACTATATCAAACTGTTTAAACCCGGCCGATCTATCCTCACCTTACTCATCTATATCATATTATTTAAAACCGGCTCATCTATCATCACCTTACTTAACTATATCAAACTGTTTAAAACCGGCCCATCTATCCTCACCTTACTCAACTATATCATACTGTTTAAAACCAGCCGATCTATCCTCACCTTACTTAACTATATCATATTGTTTAAACCCGGCCGATCTATCCTCACCTCACTTAACTATATCAAACTGTTTAAACCCGGCCGATCTATCCTCACCTTACTCATCTATATCATATTGTTTAAAACCGGCTCATCTATCATCACCTTACTTAACTATATCAAACTGTTTAAAACCGGCCCATCTATCCTCACCTTACTCAACTATATCATACTGTTTAAAACCAGCCGATCTATCCTCACCTTACTTAACTATATCATATTGTTTAAAACCAGCCGATCTATCCTCACCTTACTTAACTATATCATATTGTTTAAACCCGGCCGATCTATCCTCACCTTACTTAACTATATCAAACTGTTTAAACCTGGCCGATCTATCCTCACCTTACTCATCTATATCATATTGTTTAAAACCGGCTCATCTATCATCACCTTACTTAACTATATCAAACTGTTTAAACCTGGCCGATCTATCCTCACCTTACTCATCTATATCATATTGTTTAAAACCGGCTCATCTATCATCACCTTACTTAACTATATCAAACTGTTTAAAACCGGCCCATCTATCCTCACCTTACTCAACTATATCATACTGTTTAAAACCAGCCGATCTATCCTCACCTTACTCAACTATATCATATTGTTTAAACCCGGCCGATCTATCCTCACCTTACTTAACTATATCAAACTGTTTAAACCTGGCCGATCTATCCTCACCTTACTCATCTATATCATATTGTTTAAAACCGGCTCATCTATCCTCACCTTACTTAACTATATCAAACTGTTTAAACCTGGCCGATCTATCCTCACCTTACTCATCTATATCATATTGTTTAAAACCGGCCCATCTATCCTCACCTTACTTAACTATATCAAACTGTTTAAAACCGGCCCATCTATCCTCACCTTACTCAACTATATCATACTGTTTAAAACCAGCCGATCTATCCTCACCTTACTTAATTATATCAAACTGTTTAAACCCGGCCGATCTATCCTCACCTTACTTAACTATATCATACTGTTTAAAACCAACCCATCTATCCTCACCTTACTCATCGATATCATATTGTTTAAAACCGGCTCATCTATCCTCACCTTACTCATCTATATCATATGATTTGCAGATTGGGCTTGATTAATGGTATCTCTTACAGTAGAACTGTTGACAGCTGGACGAACGCAGGCAGAGACGGATGAACACAGGGACGGACGGAAGGATGCAGCAATGAACGGATACAGACACCGAGACCGAGACTGATCTGAAGGATGCCGAGACCGATCTCCTTTTATATTATAGATGAATGAAATTAATCTACCGAATTTACTTAAAATGCATTGAGAGTGTTCAGAATCAATATAAAATGCTGTGTGATCAACATGCAGAGAATTTCAGAAAAGACCTTTTGCAGAAGGAGTTTAAGAAGATGATGAGACCAGCCTAGGAAAGACTACTTTAACTTCAGGGAAGAATCCAGTAGATGGGCTATGGAGGATGTCTCCTGTTCAACCCAGAAACCAAGGGGGTGGTGTTCATGAAATGGTTGCAGATATCCAGGCTAAACGCAATGTAACTGCAGCAGCAGCAGCAAATGGATGAATTTCTGCAGACAGCGAAACCTTATCGACCAATAAAGGGGTCCAGACCAACAAAATTCGTAGAGAGGTCGGAGAGACTCCATGGTTTGATGCAACTGACACAAACGGGGACACATTGCCTGGAATTGTCCTTCGGCCTGGGAGTAAAATGGCAGACCCAGCTTGGCTAAAATTCAGATTGAAGTGACACAGAAGTGAGGCAGTACGTCTCACGATTTAGTGCAGGCGGGCAAGACAAAAGAGTGCACAAGGCAAACTTCGAGTAGGAAGACGACTGGCTCAATTTCAAGACATGAGCAGGCACCTGAAGAACAGAATTCCATGGAAAAATCCTCCATGCATTTGGACGGTGTATAAGCAATCAAGAGCTGCCTGATCGCATGCTCCTGGAAGTTTATGTTTGCTGCTGAACAACCCAACATTAATTTTAGTAAACCAGACAGTTATTACCAAAAAAGTAATGATTTGAATTTGTTTTATGTTCCCAGAGATCAGATGTTGAAGTGAAAATCTGTACTAATAAATGTCAATGTGTGTGTGTGTGTTTGTTTGTTTGTTTGTTTGTTTGTTTGTTTGTTTGTGTGTGTGTGTTTGTGCAGTGTGTGTTTGTATATTTGTGTATGTGTGTTTGTATGTTTGTGTGTGAGTGTGTTTGTGTGTGTGTGTTTATGTGTTTGTGTGTGTGTGTGTTTGTGTTTGTGTGTGTGTGTTTGTGTTTGTGTGTGTGTGTGTTCTTCACAAAGAATAACATAATCTCTCTGATAACTCCCTACCCCTATATCTCTATCTCTATCTCTATCTCTATCTCTATCTCTATCTCTATCTCTCTGTCTCTCGTCATATCCGAATGGTTGTTATGTCTGGATAGTGGTTATCTCCATATGTTTCTAGACGATGGTTATGTCCGGGTGGGGTTTTCTCCAAATGTGTCTGGATGGTATTTATCTCCGGACGTGTCCGCATTGGAGTTTGTCTCTGGACGTGTCCAGATGGTGTTTATGTCCAGACTGGAGTTTGCATCCAGGCAGTGTTTATGTCCGAGCAGTGTTTGTCTCCAGACAGCTTGGCTCTGGACATGTCCAGGCAGTTTTTGTCTCCGAATGTGTCTGGGCAGTGTTTATGTCTGGACTATATAGATATAAACGATATAGATATAAACGATATATATATATATATATATATATATATATATATATATATATATATATATATATATATATATATATATATATATATATATATATATATATATATATATATAGTTTTTTTCTCTGGATGTGTCCGGGTAGAGTTTATGTCCTGATCGGAGTTTGCCTCTGGACGTATCTGGGCGGTGTTTATGTGCGGACAGGATTTTATCTCCGGACAGCTTGGCTCTGGATGAGTCCAGGCAGTGTTTGTCTCTGGACTGTGTTTATCTCCGAACATGTGGAGGCAGTGTTTGTCTCTGGGTGGTATTTATAGTCTGACCAGTAGAAATTAGATTTCAGACATTATTTTACTTCCACCAGGCATAGTGGCGTGCGCCTGTAATCCGGCTACTCGGAGGCTTGGGTTGGAGGATCGCTTGAGGACGGGTGCTCTGTACTGGGCCGTGCTATGAGAGGGTGTAGGGCAGCCCGGAATCATGGCGAAACACAATCCTTATCCCTGTGTCGTAAGACGCGACCAGGGTTGCGTCAGGAAGGGCATCCAGCGTAAAACCTATGCCAAATCAGTATGCGGATCATGATGGATGATCCGCTGTGGCGACCCCTAACGGGAGCAGCTGAAAGACGAACAACACAACATTATTTTACTTCCATCTTCACTGTTATTCTATGCAGAAACATTTTGATGAGACAGTATGAATCGTAATTGATGCTCAACCACACGTCTGCCTTTCCTTACTCTTACCTCTCGCTGTCTTCCCTTCTCCCCCACCCCCTTCCTCACCCCCCCCCCCCCTCTCTCTCTCTCTCTCTCTCTCTCTCTCTCTCTCTCTCTCTCTCTCTCTCTCTCTCTCTCTCTCTCTCTCTCTCTCTCTCTCTCTCTCTCTCTCTCTCTCTCTCTCTCTCTCTCTCTCTCTCTCTCTCTCTCTCTCTCTCTCTCTCTCTCTCTCTCTCTCTCTCTCTCTCTCTCTCTCTCTCTCCTCTCTCTTCTCTCTCTTTCCCCCTCCCTTCTCTCTCTTTCCTCCCTTCTCTCTCTCTCTCTCTCTCTCCTCTCTTCTCTCTCTTTCCTCCTCTCTTCTCTCTCTTTCCTCCTCTCTTCTCTCTCTTTCCCCCTCCCTTCTCTCTCTTTCCTCCTCCCTTCTCTCTCTTTCCTCCTCCCTTCTCTCTCTTTCCTCCTCCCTACTCTCTCTTTCCCCCTCTCTCCTCTCTCTTTCCCCCTCTATCTCCCTCTCTTTCCCCCTCTTTGTCCTCACTCTCCCCCCACCCCTTTCTATCTCGCCCCTCTTTTTCCGCCCCATCTCAGTGTTCCTGTCAGCGAAGCGACGGGTGGTATTTCCTATTAGCATAATATCAAGGTGGATAGGAGACGGAAAAGAGAATTAACTGTTCCATCATTTAAATGAGGCAATTATGAAATAGTATGTAATGATGTAAGAATGCCATCTTCCGTGGAAGAATGGGAAGAAAGTGGGAAGGGAGGACAGAGTTGTGGTCGGGGAGTAGAGAGGGGACATAGAGTTTGGAGAGGGGGTTTGAGACTTGCGTGGGGGGACTGAGAACTTGCTTTGGTGGGGATGGGGGGGCGGGTGTTTTTGACTTGGGGTGAGAAGGGGGTTGAGGACTTGGGTTAGGGGCTGGGGAGGTGGGTGATTTAATTAAGCAACATTTTTAGGGAGCACATAGCTAAACAATATTAAATTCCCATGAAAATTTAACTGTTCTTTGCATAACATTGTTGAAGACACATTTTACATTATGTGGCATTTTCATGGGAACTTGCTAGGAATAACAATAATCCTAATAATAATAATAATAATAATAATAATAATTTCATTACTTGTGGATTGTAGAATCCACAATCACTTGTGGAAAAATGGATTTTTTTTCCAATGGCTTAAAATAAACTATTTTTTTTTTCGTTGTGCTCCATCAACATTGGTCACTGAAGAACACCCAGAGTCACTGAACACTTCTTTGTTTTAAATGAGCCACCCTCCATAAATATGTGGATGCCCCTCCCCCGTCCCACCATAGTGGTCATGCTGCTGCCGTGCGTGCCCCCCACCCCTCAACTACCCATATTTTCATGAATGCACATACTTTCACACAAATAAATTGGTTTTCTTACCACAATGTCGGAGCAGTTATGAATATTTGAAAAGGAGTAAACAACGGAGGCGTGTGTGTGTGTGTGTGTGTGTGTGTGTGTGTGTGTGTGTGTGTGTGTGTGTGTGTGTGTGTGTGTGTGTGTGTGTGTGTGTGTGTGCATGGAGTGTGTGGCTTAGGCTGGAATGGGTTTTTAGGGTTCCATTATTGGACACTAACTCCTGGGAAAAAACTATACCTGTGAGGTCTAACCTAATGAGATACTCACAACATAACAATACATGCCAAGGTTTTTATTCAATAAATGAATAGTTAGTACTTTATTAGTGAGAAAAAAAATTCTTACTACTTGTGGAGGTGGCAAGATACCCTCAGCAGACTGCAATCTTGCCTTTGAGGTGTCCAGCCTAGGTTCTAATCTTGACCCAGCTATAAACTGTCATCCTTATGTTTCACGTGCAGGATGATACATCAACGTGTGCACCGTCCCTCGCAAGGACATGAAAAATCAGGACCCATCTGCCAGCACTGGTGGCCAGTGGACCGAAAGATCCAAGCAACAAAAGGAAGATGCTCAGAAATGTTCTCTCGTTCTCTCTCTCTCGTTCTCTCTCTCTCGTTCTCTCTCTCTCGTTCTCTCTCTCTCGTTCTCTCTCTCTCGTTCTCTCTCTCTCGTTCTCTCTCTCTCGTTCTCTCTCTCTCGTTCTCTCTCTCTCGTTCTCTCTCTCTCTCTCTCTCTCTCTCTCTCTCTCTCTCTCTCTCTCTCTCCATCCCCCCACCCCACACTCAAACACTCTCCCTCCTCCCCACACTCTCCCCTTTCATCACACTGCTTGAATTTACAAGCTGCTGTCAAACAGAGCGCCTTCAAAACCTACTCTGGGGACACTGTCAGATTCGCAGAATATCACACCAGACTTCATTTACATTTTGCTTCCTTACCAAGTAATTTCCTGATAGCACAGAATGTCGATGAAGCAAATGCCTTGTCCATGTATCGACTCGCGTTAGAATTTGTAGCAGTTTAAATATGCCGGACACACGACTTTCTAGTTGAAAACCAATCCCTACACAGTCATATTGTCGTCAATCCGATCACAAGGGCCAGTTGCAGGTCTATCCGAGTAGAAATTTCCACTCCGGTTAAGGGCATCAATATGGACAACTGACTAATCAATTTGTGATTCAGACTAATCTGACTTATCAGACTAATCAATCAATAATCAATATGACTGTGGGGATGATCGACTCAAAAATTTGTGCAGGAATGAAACGGGTAACGAACTACAATAAGGGTTGATTATGCAACAGAAACATTTGAAATCTCATCATCGCGTACCATGCATGCTCAAAATTTTGCGCCTGTTCTGCCGAAGCAGTTGCTTGGTTGGCCAGGTTACAATCCTGGACGGATTGCCACTCAACCACAGGAAGTCAGGGCAGGAATTTGTAATTTGTTCAGGGTGCCAGCCACAGCTGGCTGACTCTTCATGAAGGACACCATGGGATCTTTAACATCCACCAACAAATGCTGGCAGATGGGACTCCGAGCTAATGTCCATCCATCCATCCATCCTAGGAATTGCACACACATTGATGAATCACCCTGCCTGCAAAGCACCAGGATGACAGTTTATAGCTGGGCTGAGATTCAAACCCAGGCTAGATAGCTCAGATACAAGTGTGCCTTCCTGTAACCTATCTTGTCCACCATTTGAAAACTACTAGATGTGATTTGAATTCGCTATGTACAGGGACAATTCTTTCGGTAACACGATCGATATCCACAAATAATTCAACATAATTTTAAATCCTAAAAGCTAAAGAGATCCTCTACAGTAGCAATGTTATGAGGTCCATCTAAAAAGTAACGGGACTGAGCCTGCTGTGTGCTCCACTTACACAACTTGAATGAATGGGTTGCGTCACACTCTTTCGCAACATTCCAGCAATATATATGATTGGTGATCGTTGACTGCGCTCATTGTGTGATTTTTTTTTACAGGTCGTTCTTTACACGTTGTCTAGTCTGAGTCGTCACGCTCACTCGTGAGCAGAGAGCCATTCTGAAATTTCTTACCAAGCTTGGCAAAACACCTTCCGAATCCTTCGCAATGTAGCAGCAAGTCTACGGGGAAGAAACAATGTCACGTACACGTGCATTTGAATGGCACAAGAGGTTCAAAGAGGGACGGGAGAAGGTTGAATACGATCCATGGTCTGGAAGACTTTCAACGAGCAGAATGGTGGACAACATCGAGCGTGTGAATCAGATGATGCGCGCAGATCGTCGACTCACGGTGCGGATGTTTATTGAGGAACTTTCCATCAACAAGGACACTGTCTGGAGCATCATCACTGTAAATATCGAAATGCGCAAGGCGTGCACCATAGGGTGTTCCAAAAAAAATGAAAGTTTGATTTTTGCTGTTCCCTGATTTTGCCTTTGTTCTAGTATCCTATAAGAACTTGTAGGTCAAAAATGAACAAAATTCCATGATATTTAGGGGTTCCTCAAGTTGGCACAATTTTGGTTCATATTTACAAAATACACATAATTTGCACAATGTAATATACTACTATAAAAAATGCTTGATCTTTTAAACATGAAATAATCAAAATACAGTGACAATGTCTTTACAGAAATGTATCATGTCAATAGTTCAATGTTCAGTTAATTCAAATGTCACTTATATTGTTTAAGTGGCCTTAGTAGGCTTTGGAATGGCCTTTCGGTGGGCACTGGGCAGCCACAACCTGAAGCTCCTCATCTTGGGTCAAACTGCCATTATATGCTGTCATGAGTGCTATGCTGCGCTCAGCAGTGTCATTCACCACTTTGAGTCTATGAACAGCCTCTTTAAACTTCACATAGACTGGATCTTCTGGCCACAATAGTGGTTGCTTGACCAGGAAGTTGTGTGCCTCCTCTTGCCCATCCATTAGCAGCAAATCGAAGATTTTTAGAGATTTAAGATCGAATCGTTGCATTGTGCACATTCGACGGCAAGTTGTCAGTTACAGTTTGGCAAATTTCAACAATATTGTGCCAACTTGAGGAATTCCTAAACATCCTCCAATCTGCTTCATATTTGGTGTGTATGTTGCTACTGCCAAACGGAACAAAGGCACACCCAGGGAGCATGAATATTCAAACTTTTATTTTTTACCCCCTATTATGAAGCACCCGAGTGCACCAGGATGGTCCCCAAGCTGTTGTCCGAGGACCAGAAACAGCAAAGAGTCACTCTGTCAAGATATTATCGAGCACCTCGAGGACGATACAGACCTACTTGGGAGAGTCATTACTGGCGATGAATCATGGATATTCGAATACGATCCCGAGACCAAACGGCAGAGTAGTCAGTGGAAAAGTCCGTCATCACCAAGACCAAAGAAAGCAAGGATGTTGAAGTTGAAGGTCAAGGTGATGCTCATCACGTTTTTTGACATCAAGGGCATCGTCCACTTCGAGTTTCTACTGGAGGGTCAAAGAGTGAATCAATATGTGTAAAAGGCGATCCTCCGGCTCCTCATGAGATCAGTCCGGGAAAAGAGGGAGAACAACACATGGGTGCTCCACCATGACAATGCCCCTGCTCACAGTGCCCTGAGCATCCGACAATTTCTGGCGAAGAGGAACGTGCCAACTCTGGAGCAACCCCGGTATTCGCCAGACTTGGCCCCTTGTGATTTTTTTTCCTATTCCCAAGCTCAAGGGGGTGATCAAGGGGACCCGATTTCCTGATGTGGAGGCCATCAAAAGGGCCGTGATGACGGAGCTCCTGATGATTCGAGAAGAAGCCTTCTGGGGGTTCATTGAAGCGTGGAAGAAGAGGATGGACAAGTGTGTGACACAGGAGGGAAACTTTTTTTAGGGGACAAGCTGTTATTTCAATATATTTTTTGGAATAAAATTTCTGTGAAGTCAGTTCCGTTACTTTTAGACGGACCTTGTATATCAACAATTAATAGCAAGAGGAAATTTCAACAGTCTTAAAGCTTTCAAGTTCAACAACGCAACACACAAAGTGAAATTTGCGTGGTTTTTAGGCCTTCCTTGTATCTATTCTTGTGGAGGTTGAAGGTTTCTCAGATTGTTCCGGGAATGGGTATTTGTGGAGGATGAAGCAGATGATGCCGCTCTTGTCTAGCATCAAGAACTCCCTGAAGCATACAGTACATACATCAGCCTTAACTTGTCATTGAATCAACCTTTTGGCTCATCACCTTGTGATTCCTCAATGTATTCAGCGGAACGATGCACCTCAGATGTTCAACGCTCTTAAACTCAGACTTTCTTTGGTATTTTGGCACAAAAACAGCAAAGCTTCCAGGAGAGGGGCACGATTGGTGACAGCCAATCACACATCCACATATTAAACACAACCACCCTGATAACACATACTAAACACAAACCACCCTGGTAATTATTGGACATAAGAACACTGATTAAATATACATATTAGAGAGGGGAAATAAGCTTTACATCATAGTTCAAGTAAATTTGCCACTTGGAATCCTTCGTCGCCAAAGCTTCCAATCCTGAACGTTCATCTCCGGGTGTTGGATTCCTCGCTGGTTAGCCATTTCCTTAATTCCATCCTTCCATCTTCTCTTCAGCTTTTCTCTTAGTCTCCTTTCTTCCGGCATCCATCTCTTTACCTTTCTGCCGATGCAATCTCCCCCCCCCCCAATCCTACACACATGCCCAGCTCATGTCAGACGCCGCTCTTTGGCCAACTCACTTAACTTCCTCGCTCCAGTTTTTATCCTCACTTCCTTGTTGATTAATTTCTGCATACAGTGAGTCCCAAGTATTCTTGTTAAGCATTCAATCTCAAAACCGATCAGTCTCGTTTTTCTCATCCAAGTCCAACTCTTTGACCCGTACAGCACCACAGAGGTTACTGCTGCATCGCAAACCTTCATCTTGGCTTGTGGGCTCACTTTCCTTCTCCTCCAGAGATCTCTGCTCAGACTAATGGACACCTTTCCTGGCATTGCCAGCCTTCTCTTCACTTCCTTGTCGCTACCACCCTGATCTGTTATCTTGCTTTCCAACCAAGCAAACAAACACTACTTTCTCAATCACTTCATCCCTTCTCTTCAACTCTTCATCTTCCCTTTCATCCTGCCTTGTCACCATCATCTACCTTTACTTTTTACATCATATCCACTTTTTTTAGTGAACCATTTAAAAAAAAAAAGTTTAGCCAAAGTAGTTGCTTTTTAGTACATACACTGATGGGCCAAAACATTGTGACCACTGACAGGTGAAGTGAATAACATTGATTATCTTGTTGCAATGACACCTGTCAATGGGTGGGATATATTAGGCAGCAAGTGAACAGTCAGTTCTTGAAATTGATGTGTTGGATGCAAGAGAAATGGGCAGGAGTAAAGACCTGAGCGACTTTGACGAGGGCCAAATTGTTATGGCCAGACGACTGGGTCAGAGCATCTCTGAAACGGCAAGGCTTGTGGGGTGTTCCCGGTCAGCAGTGGTGAGTACCTACCGACAGTGGTCCGAGGAGGGACAAACCACAAACTGGCGACAGGGTGTTGGGCGTCCAAGGCTCATCGTTCACTCAACGTGGATGCTTTTGCCGTACCACATAATTCTGAGTGAGTTGTTCATGCTCCATCATTCTGAGGGAGTCGTTTGTGCTCCTTTATTCTGAGAAAGTCATTCATGCCCCCATCATTCTGAGTGAGTCGTTCGTGCTCCATCATTCTGAGCAAGCCATTCACTCGCTGATGATGGCTTTTCTGCACCACATCATTCAGAGCGAGTCATTTGTGGTAAGTCGTTATATGTGAGTTGTTCATGCTCCATCATTCTGAGCGAGTCATACGTTCTCCGTCATTCTGAGCGAGTCATACATTCTCCATCATTCTGAGCGAGTCATACGTTCTC
>NC_140964.1:103165283-103167783 GCF_056783735.1 Eptatretus burgeri | reverse complement strand
TCGAGGGAGAGAAGAGTTTCTTTTTCGGGCTCGAGGGAGAGAAGAGTTTCTGTTTCGGGCTCGAGTGAGAGAAGAGTTTCTGTTTCGGGCTCGAGTTGGAGAGAGTTTCTGTTTCGGGCTCGAGTGAGTGAAGAGTTTCTGTTTCGGGCTCGAGTGGGAGAAGAGTTTCTGTTTCGGGCTCGAGTGAGAGAAGAGTTTCTGTTTCGGGCTCGAGTGAGTGAAGAGTTTCTGTTTTGGGCTCGAGTGAGAGAAGAGTTTCTGTTTCGGGCTCGAGTGAGAGAAGAGTTTCTGTTTCGGGCTCGAGTGAGTGAAGAGTTTCTGTTTTGGGCTCGAGTGAGAGAAGAGTTTCTGTTTCGGGCTCGAGTTGGAGAGAGTTTCTGTTTCGGGCTCGAGTGAGTGAAGAGTTTCTGTTTCGGGCTCGAGTGGGAGAAGAGTTTCTGTTTCGGGCTCGAGTGAGAGAAGAGTTTCTGTTTCGGGCTCGAGTGAGTGAAGAGTTTCTGTTTTGGGCTCGAGTGAGAGAAGAGTTTCTGTTTCGGGCTCGAGTAAGAGAAGAGTTTCTGTTTCGGGCTCGAGTGAGTGAAGAGTTTCTGTTTTGGGCTCGAGTGAGAGAAGAGTTTCTGTTTCGGGCTCGAGTTGGAGAGAGTTTCTGTTTCGGGCTCGAGTGAGTGAAGAGTTTCTGTTTCGGGCTCGAGTGGGAGAAGAGTTTCTGTTTCGGGCTCGAGTTGGAAAGAGTTTCTGTTTCGGGCTCGAGTTGGAAAGAGTTTCTGTTTCGGGCTCGAGTTGGAGAGAGTTTCTGTTTCGGGCTCGGGCGAGTTGCGGCGGCGAGGAGTGGCAGCAGCAGTCAAGACGGGTCTGGAGGAGAGTCGGTCTGTCGGGGTTCGGAGTCTGTCGGGGAGCTGCAGAGAGGAGAAGCCAGGAACGCGGTCGAGGGCGCAGTGGAGTCGCTCGTCGCGGGACCAAAGCAAGCCAGCTATCCTCTTTCCCCAGAGCATCAACAACCCCCCCTTTCCCCCCCCCACGCTGAGATAGTGCGAAAAGGGGGGCCCAGTTCCCACCCCATTCCAGGCAGTGCCAGCGAGGCCCGCGCAGGAGCGCGGAGTCGGGGCGCCGCCGCCATTTTGCAGCTCATCACCAGACGGGTAGGCTCGACGCGGTGTCGGCCCACAGCCCCGTCTGCCCCCTTGTCGTTGAGGGTGGCCCCTTTTTCTTTTGCTTTTGAGTATATGTGTTGTCGGCGCCGTCTGTAAAGTAAAACTGTGTAAGTGTTGCCGTGTGCTCGCGTAGTCGGTAGTAGATCTGCATTGTGTTTCTTTTGTTGCATTTGCTTTTGGTGCATAATTGTTGTGTTTCTTTTACATTTACTTTTGGTGCATAATTGTTGTAATTGTATATGTGTGCTTTCCGTTTGCCGTGGAATAAATGTGCCTCATGTTGAACTGTTTTTCCCGTTTCGCTTCGTCTTTTCTTTAATTGAATCTCCATCTTACTTCACGTAAAGGGTTGGTCGTGGGCTAAAATACGCCCAATAATTAATCGGAACCGTCGAGGTTGACGATAACACCGCTCGGTTATCCCGATAGTACGGAACGGGTCGCTTAAAGTGGCCCGTGTCCGAAGTCGACCTGCGGCGAGGTGCGATCGCCCGGTCTACCCTCCGTGTGGGTACTTCGGTAGGTCGAATTTGGCGAACAACCCTATCCCACACGGGGGGCCGATTGGCACGATCGTGGTGAGGCCGAAAGGCCCACCCGTGACTAGTTCCCGGCGTTAGTCCGAGAGGGTCACGACGGAATTGTCCGTCCGGTGGGCGACGTGCCGCGATTCGAGTTACGTGTCGCTCGCACGCCGGCGGGCGCGAATTCGCAACAATACAAATAGTTTAAGCTTCATGTGCAGTTACCATCTCAACCACCGAAGGTGGACGGAGTTTGTTTTTACTCCTGTTTGTGTGTCTACAAGCACAATATCTCAAAAAGTTATGCACGGATTTGACATAAACTTTGTGGATGAGTTGGGTGTGTGACAAGAACAATCCGATTCGATTTTGGTTCAGTTCCCGTTCCAGATCCGGCCTATCAGTGGAATACAAAACGTCAACTGTTCAGCCTGACGGAGGCATACACTCTACCGAGTGTCCTTCTAGTTGCTATTGTTTAGTGTTGTAGAATGTCTTTTCTGTTTATTCAGACAAAAAGTATAAATGTCGTGTAAATAGTGAATCCCTAAAGCCAGGATGTCATTCTGGTGAACTAATATTGGGCTTACTTTGCAAACTTGGTCAGGCTCCTTTTGAAAGTTCGGTCAATGTTATATTTGCTTGCAAGTTCAGCCTTTCTGACCATAAGAGCAATCGATGCATCTAGTGAATGGATACTTGACCAGGATTTCATTTGATCATGGATTCAGGACCAGGACCAATGCTCAGGATATTTGATCATGGATTCATTCTGCTGCTTTTGCATCATTTCAAAGGTACGACTATACAGCTGACACAATGTCC